>NW_024582807.1:40139-119336 GCF_018398535.1 Haplochromis burtoni
TCTCTGTCTAAATATCAGATCATTAAACATGCAACTATTTTGCTGGTAATACCTGAAATGAGTAAAGAAAATCAACAGTCTATTTATTCAAGATAATTGATAATTTTATTGACGGGGTTATATTGGTTGGGTCTGATTATTGGGAGGGTCATAACCCCCTAACCCCCCAGGAAATTACGCCCCTGCCGAGAGTCCTGCGTTTGGGTCCTAACCCAGCCTGCCACACAGCCTACAATTACACAGATAGGCCTTTCTTGCTCTTAGTTTTGCTCAAGGGTGTAGCAGTGTTTTGCTAAACTCTAAAAAATGCTCACATTTACAATGCTAACCTAATGATGTACAAGCAGATAACAGTTTGTACCGTCTCTGTTAGCTGAGGAAACTTCTGTTTTTCCAGTCTTGAGCGGTCAAAGCAAAACATCACAAATCTGAAATAATCTGACATTCTGTCAAGCTTGACTAATTAAAAAATGTCAGGGGAACACCAGATTTATCGTCTCTTTATGCAACATTTTATTGGAATTTCAAGGCAAACCATTTCAGTATTTATAACACATAGCTGAACTACTTTAAATATTTCAGCTGGAACTGAAGCGGTGAACTGACCAACTGTCAGACATTTTCATCCACAGTGCAGCAGCACAGCTAAAAAAGTGAGGGGATGTGATGTGAATGTGGGCCGGCAACCAAGACTGTTCATCACAGAATATTGTTCTATGGAAACCAAATAACCTGACCATATGCATTATCAAAGTCTGAGCTGTAAAAATACCCACCGTGAACTGGGCCTGGAAAACAGTGGCACAAGAAGGATTCATCAAGTGCAGCAAACAGGATGAGTCCTCCCTGACAGAGTAATAACCAAAGAAGTGTGAAGGAAAGTCTTGCAATAACTTTAACACATCCTCCTCTGAACATAATAATCTTTATAGGTCACATTTGTTTTGGCTTTTAATCTTTTAAATGTCACATACAAAGATGTTCTAGCATTCATTTAAAAAATACACAGTCAAAGAAAGCTTAACTAGTCCTCCTGAAAGGAATGTCACACAGTCTTGAACACCTGCTAATTGAAATCTTTTTTTCTAGACGGTTTCTTCTTCGTTTCAGTAGTTGATGTGCGGGGTCACTGCAGTTCATCTGGAAGAGTGTTTGCAGGCCTTCTTAGATTTTTTTTCCTGGGGCTACAGTTCAAACATATTTATTGCAGTCCCTACCAGCTGGCTATATATCTGTGCACACTTATAGAGCAGGAAAACTTTTCCTGAACACACTGAGGACCCTAATTATTTTTAACCCAGTATGCTGCCACACAGGAAATTACTGAGAATTGGAAAATAAGTAGCAATTTTGTATGTGATCGTTTGGTGTTTGCTTTAAGGGGAAAAATCTCTCTTTCCCCGCCTCTATAAAAACATTAGAAAACAGAACCCCTGGGACGAGGCTTTCAGTGTTTTGGTCAATAATGCTGCAGCAGGATGGATACCTGCTGACATGAAGATTTTATACCAAGCCATCAGTCTCAAATTCAAACTCTTCACGATGAAAAGATGTCCCTTAACTACCAAAATACCCTGCCTGTCTTTCTATAAAGTTGGATTTTCTGTCAGTGGAAGCTATCAAATTATCTCTCGACATTTCTTAAAATCTGTCTTACTACTTTCACCCCTTCATTTTCTTCCCAATTTTCTCAGCACACGACCCTCTTCTGCTATCCCTCATCTTTTTTTAAGTCCTCGATCCTTCTGTTCTCACTGCCCAAGTAGAAATTGGTCTCCTTACTGTCTGTAATAAGTGGGGCTTGAGTGATTCGTATTTGACCCACCACCCGACTCCACTCCTGGATGATATTAAAAAAGAAACAAAACCTTTCCTGCTTGTAATTTGAAGCTTTTGTTAACATTGGATAGCATTTTGAACTGCCACCAGTTAGCTTTTCAGTTATCTAGCTGCGATTTGCAGAAAGATAACTCTGATCTTCTTTTTTTCCTAAAGACATTAAGACTAAAGCAGCCTTGAGAATTGGTTGTGGACAGAAATGTTTTCATTCTTTCAGCTTTTCAGTCACAAATATGTCTTTGTTACATAGTATGCTTAGACTTTTTTCCCCTTTTGGCTCTAAATAGACACAGTAAATCGGTCACACTGAGTCCTATTTGCTTCTAAGCCAACAAGTTTTCATTGTCCTCTTTCCACAAATCATGTGGAGAGATCTACATATAATGGGCCACCGTATGTGAGCCAAAATGGGTTCACAGCTTTCAGTCATGTAATTGTACTGTGTCTAACAAAACGGTGAATGTGGCTAAAGAAACCAAAGCACAGACATCAGCTGTAAGAAGAAACAGGCGAGAAGGCGTTCAGGTAGAGACAAAATTGAAGTGTGGAGTAAAAAGACCCAAGTGTAGGTGCAGGTTAAAATAAAAGCAAGACTTTTATTCCAGCTGATCAAAGTCTAAAAAGTGAAAAAACAAAATCCAAAACAACAAGACAAAAATCCAAGGAAGCTCAGGGGACAACACCACACTTCATATACACAAAAGGTGAATCACAGAATTGGACACAGGAGGGTAAAAAGATATCAGTGAACCCACCCAGACATGAGACGGAGGAGGAAGTAAAAACAGACATGAGATAACTGCTAAAGTAAAACAGAAAGTGAAAAACAGCCGACAGAAGGAAACACAGGAACAGGAAGGATAACAGGATGAAATGGAGGAAAATATGACAGAACTAATAAACCCTATAAATACAACCCCAATTCCAAAATGTTGGGTTTGCTGCGTAAAATGAAAATAAAATCAGAATGCAATGATTTGCAGATTTCATAAAGCTATATTTTATTCACAGTATAACAGAAAATATATCAAATGTTCAAACTGAGATAATGGACTGTTTTAAGATAAAAATATTGGCTCATTTTCAATTTGGTGGCAGCAACACATGACAAAAAAGTTAGGACAGGTCGGTGTTTACCACTGTGTAGCATCCCCTCCTCCCTAAACGTCTCAGCACTGAGGACAGCAGCTGCTGGACTTTTGGGAGAGAAAATATTTCCATTCTGGTCTTGTAGGAGCCATTTTTGGATTTATACATTATGTATGCCGCTAGAGGTCACCTTTTGAGTTTTGGTGAATGTATTTAAGGTAGACACATGTAATTAGCGGCAGGTGTGTTGTTGATCGGAAAAAGACAAACAGCTGTGCTGCTATGCTAAATCGTGGAAATAAAGAATCTGAATGACAAGATGAGTAAGGCTGCAGTTATTGGACTGCAGTTATTTAATAAATTCATGCATACCAGTGACATCGCGTCACCCCCGTCAACGAACACCTCAATGGCTTCAAGCATAAGCTTAGCCTTTACAGGTCTGATGTAGGATTCTGGCTGCTCAACAGTCCTGGATCTGCTCAGCTTTTAGTTTCATGATGCTCCAGATGTTTTTAGTTGGTTCTTACCTGCTTCTCTGAAGGCGTGGACTCCAGGTGTGGAGTGCAGACAGTCATGCTGTTGTAACAGATGCAGAATGATGTTGAATTGTTGAACTGTGCAAGGCCTTCCCTGAAAAGATGTCACATGGATGGGATCATATGTTGGCCTAAAACCTGTGCAGATGTGCAGGCTGTAAATTCCATAGTGACTGACATATTTCAATAACATCAGTTTCAGGGTACTGAACTGAGTGCTGATAACAAGGTGGACGATCCCTGGTCCCTTTTTTAGTCTGGAGGACACACCATCGATGTTTTCTGAAAATAATTTCATATTTTGTCTGTTGGACCACAGGAAAATTTTCTATGTTGCCTCAGTCCATTTGAAATGAGCTTCCAGGGAAGAAGCTCTGTTTCTGTGTCATGTTCACAGACACTGTGGGTTTCTTTAACTTTGTTAACCTTAACATGAATTTATGGACAGTACAGCAGACTGTGTTTCTGAGCCCATGCAGTTGTGTCATGCCGTCTGAGGGTGGTATCCAATAATGATTCCCTTTCATGTGGAGATTTCTCCAGATTATCTCAGTCCTTCCACAATATGTATCATGTTTTTTTTAGGTAGTAGCACCTGGTGCAATGTTACTGACCTGCAAAATCTTCCTCCAGCTGTTTCTTTTAAGTACCAGTTACTTTTCCAGCATTTTGTTGCCCTGTTCCATTTTTTATGTTACATGTGTTGTTTACATCAAATTCAAACTGAACTTTTTCTTTTCTTTAAATTTGCATCTCATCAGTTTAAACATTTGAAATGTTTTCTTTTGTCTATTGTGAATAAAACATGGGTTTGTGGATTTGCAAATCATTGCATTTTGGTTTTATTTACATTTTACACAACTTTTTAAAGAATTTGAGCTCTAAACGCAGAAGCCAACACAAAGCTGAAGGTGAAAGCATAGAATGCTGGTAAATACATGAAAATCAAGCCAATCACCCAAAAAGAGTTAACAGATTAAGGATATTAAAACTCAGATTCATGACACTGGACAACAAATATTATCAAACTTCAAGCATAACCAGAATTAAGCTCAAACATGAAATAAACACTAAGAATTAAATAAAAATCTAATAAACTGGACCAAGACCGCAAAATAACAGTCAGGGAGCAAAAAACAAACAAACTACAAAACACTGGACTGCAGTGCTGTTGAGCACAAAGGCTTTTTTTGACAGCAGACTTGTTACAGTGTGGAAAGCCCGGAGAAAATAAAGCAGGCTCTGTGTTTTAATATGCAGTAAAACACCTTGCACAAAGATGTAAGTGGAGTGCATTAATCTGCTCTTCCCCTACTGTGAAAAATCTAGATGTCGGTAGTGGAAAAAGGTGGATGACAAACTGAGAGTGGCAAACCAGTGTGTGTGGGAAGGACGTAGGTGGAGAAGAGGTGTGGGAAGAGAGAGTGGGGTAAATAGAAAAAGTTTCTGAACCCTTTGCTATCAGCAGGGATGTTTTTACTACTAATGGAGGTTTCTTGAGATTTCACATTAGCCTCAGAAATCCTGGTTATTCCAAAGGATCCATGCATAGCTAGGATGCTTGACTGTAAAATATTTCATCATTTCTTTAGACTAGTGACCATGTTTGAATTGCATTTCTAGTTTCTTAAATGCAGAGATACATTTCTTTTGGATATGTTGAAGCTTTAAAGCACTGAATCAGCCATGATTTCAGGATGGCCCCATAAAACTGAATTGGAAAAGTGGTAAAAAGCAATGGGAGATGACAATAATAATAGCAATATAATAGCATATAATAATGTGGATAAAGATAAAAGCATAAAAGAGGCAGCTTTATGCTTTCTTCCAGCTTCAACATGAAATATTTAAAACACAAATGTAGACTCTCAGGCTCTTGCAGGGGGAAGACACAGACCCCTTGTGAGAAAAGGATGACCTCTGCATTGCTTTGGCACTGCAGCACAACACTAACAAGAGGCATAAATGCTTTGGAAGGAAATTATGCTAATTTATGCAAGTTGTTGTCAAGAGTAATTACAGAAGAACTAAATGAGGTCCTTGAAAGGGAAAGGTATTAAGAAAAAAGAGAGGTGAGAAAAGTTAGTCTCAATGTAACATCAGTGGCAGAGACCCAGAGCAGAACTCCAGCACACAACAGACCTCCTGCTGCTATAAACCAGCCAGGTGTACGTGACTGTACTCTGTACTCTTGTATGAGGCAAAAATATGAATATAAAAACAGGGTGCATGTTTTTAGCTTTCTGGAACATTTGTGCTGTCGTTCAGATAGTATACGTTGTAGTGCTGCAATGTAATACAGAAGTTAACATTACCGTAATCAGTGACGGGGCAGGATGCTTTAAAGGGGGGGACCAAGAACACAGCAGCAGGAAATCAGAATAAAATCAATGTAGAAAAGACGATTTCCAGGCTCATGTGCATTCAAGGCCTGTTAACTTGTTAGTGATCATGAAATATGAGACAGTAAAATCAAATCAAATCACTTTTATTGTCACATCACATGTGGAGGTACACTGGTACAGTACATGCCAGTGAAATTCTTGTGTGCGAGCTTCACAAGCAACAGAGGTGTGCAAAAATACAATAACATAAGAACAAGCAAAATATAAGAATGGCTAAATCTGAGAGGAGCTCAGTGAAAATCTAAGGAGGACTGTGCATTAACAAGTGTCACGGTCCCTGGTCCATAGGTTTGAGTTTTCTTACTTTGTTTTTGGGTTTAAGTTTACTTTATACTTGAGTGGTTTTCTGATTTCATCTTAATCTTTAGTTATCTCGTGTTGCTGTGTTATTTTAACCCAGACTGTTCGAGTTTTGGACTTTTATTTACTGTTTTCTGACGAGTCTTAGTTTATTTTCATGCATTATCCCAAGTGTTTTTATTTATAGTTTATTATTTATGTAATTATTTCTACATTTTGAGTTTCATTAGTTTTGCTATCTAGTTTTTGTTAAGTTTTTTTGTTTAGGCAGTTGACTGCCTGTATTAAGCCCTCAGTTTGCCTTTGGCCTTTGTTGGGTCATACTGTTTTTTCTGCTTGCCCGCTAGCTGGACTTTAGTTATTCACAGTTATTTGGATTTTCTGTTTGCCAAAATGAAAATTAGTTTCCATGTTATTCCTCTCTACTCTTCAAATCTGCATTTGAGTCCATAATTCCACCTAAACAACTGAAGACTCCAAGATCATCGGCTCAAACAACCGTACTCAAGCACAAGGTGTTCAGATGTGTCACCACTTTACCAAGTTCTAGAAGAAGACCCAAATTGTCTCCCTCAGATGAAAGGAAATTGGTTAGGATCTTCAGGACCAACCCAGGAACCAGCCAGACTCAAGACTACCATGAAGTGGAAAGTGCCAGCATGACTGTGAAGTAAGGTTTACATGGACTGAGAGGGTGTATTATCATGTAACATTTGTTGTTTACTATTAATCACAAAGTACAGCTGAGGCCGATGGGAACACTGAATATCTGGAGCCACATTTCAGTGTGACTAAGGACCACAGTTAAACTGACCCAAACAAGCATAGTTACCATTGACTGTTTGATAAAGTTAAAAGTCAAGTTTCCAATTTTTACAGTGTTTTACATGGAAAGAATCAGAAACTCCAAAAGTAACATGTCTTTGCTAGCTGATGTCAATCCCAACTTTTCAGATAACCTGGGCAAGAAGTCTGTGGAAGCGCTCGGAAAAACAGAAATTCTCTGTTTCCATGCCAACTGGGTAACTTTTTGATATGTTGTGTGATTGAAAGACAACTTCTTATCTGTCAGCTAGTTACCAGCTGGGACAGCAGGGCTATTATTATTTTCATCTTGTGTGTGTGTGTGTGCTACTGTGGCTAAATGAGACACATGCTGCAGAAGGTTCTATAACAAAGCTGGTTTTAAGCACTTTAACAGGTGTCTATGTACACTTAAAGCCACCTGCTTAATAATGTAGGTCTCCCTCATATTGCCCTGTGTGTGCATAGACATTTTAGGTCTTGTGGGTTTTGCAGGGGGTCTTTTATGGATCCGGCTTGATGCAGAACCCCTGTGAATGCTCTGAATTGGAATCTGAGGAGTTTGGAGGCCAAGTCAACACCTAAGGATGTTTTTTATGCTCCTGATGGTGGATTGGCACTGCAATGGAAGGGCTGTGCTTGGTCTACAGTAAACTTTCGATGACTGGTAAATGTCACAATACCATCAATATAAGTGGAAAGGTTTCCCAGCAGAACATTGCATATGATGATGATCAGTTCACTTCACATATCAGTGGTTTTAATGTGTTGGCTGATGGTATATGGCACCTGGACAGACTCTGTTGATCACAAAACTTTACAGGTTTGAGGCTAACATCAAAATGAAGGCCAGATATCATATGCATATTAAAAAAAAGAACAAACTGGCACCGCAATTAGTGGAAATCCACGGCAATGTAGTGTATGATCACATGTCTACAAATGACCTTGGCTTCTTTGGACTGTATTATCCAGATAATAGATCTTCTAAACTAATGCCATGCACTGCGCTGTACTTCTATACTATAGTATATAATGTACTATAATGTAGAAACAGGAGTTTGGAGTTTTGGGAAGGGTATTTGCATATATCTCTACACTGCGTATTAAGTATTTCAGCTTCAGATGCAGCAAATGATGAAGTTGTTGCACTGAGATGATGCAGGTCTGTCTTGCAGCGGTACAGAAGAGGCTTCATTATACTTCCAAGCAGGCACTTTCAGTACATCGCTCATATTTATATTCACTAAGTCATCTAAAGTAAAATTTTGCACTCTGTTAGGATGAATGAGCTCAACCATTATGACCTATACACCCCAGGTCGTGCCTGACATGAATGAAATTACAACAGTTAGATTAAATTAATCATCCTTATATGTATGACTGTTGACCTCACCAGTAAACGGCTCAGTGACGAACAACAAGAGCTTAAAACTATACGTGAAGGTCTGTTCTGTATATAATGCTCCAAACATTGTCATGCCTTTACCAATAAACACATGGGTGTTTTCATCTTTTTTGGTTCTTTGCCATATTCACACTTGCTGGATGCACACTAAGTACACCCTGTTCCCATATTTGCCCTAAAACTTGCATGACACCTCATATTTTAGCAGAGAAGAAAGACATATTCACATTGCTGCCCTCCTTGTTAGTTTCCTTTTGATTCACTACAGCGATACTAAAGCCAGTGAAGCATCGCTCACTAAATCATACTGATGGCTTACAACAAGTCAGAGGAGGTGTGGGGAGAAAAAAAAACAATTTACAAAGGGAGGATGATGATGCAGATAGCTGCTTCCCTCTAAAAGATAAAGCTCGGAGAGGCTGCCGAGATCATCAGAGTGGGAGAAAGAGAGATGGAGGAAAAAAAGACAAGATTGAATACCCAGTGCACCAGAAAGATTGGACACATTCTATCCACCAACCTGGAGCCTGAAACACAGACTCCCTCAGGAGCAGCGAGAGGATGAGAGGATGAGGGGGTGGGCAGCGCGGCGCTGTTAGAAAATCAGGTGGTGGGTTTGGACCTGCGGGTGGGTAGTACTTAAGCACAACAGATGGTGTTAAGTGTTGAATGTTGAAAAACAGATGAACCACTACGCTCATTAAGCCTGGCTCCTGGGTCAAGAGCGCCATGCCAAGAAGAAGAGAGAATGCTGCCCCAAACCAAGAAATCTGCAGAGGGAACAGTTTAGATCATTGTTTGTTCCTCCTGCTGTTAAAAGATGTTTGAAGCCTTGCAGTTAACAAAGTATAATTTTACAGCTTTAGTAAAAAATAAGACCATTTACGACCGACTATGCGAGCACGACTATTAACGAAGCATGTTTCAACGCTCGACATTTTCACTCCAACCTGCATTTTTATAATTATCTTTCTGTAATCCAAATTGTGGCTCATCGTGAGGCTTTTACCAACTCATTTGCACTTGCATGCTTCTCCCCAAGCAGTGCCATTTACACTAACCAGGGCACAATACAAGCATGATTAGGGTTAATTAAGTCGCCAAAAAGGCTTCACTTTGCTAGGTCTGCCCATAACATTTGTGGGAAGCCTCCTGTAAGCGCATACGACATCAAGCAGCCATGTTCTTTGCACATCTAAATTCTTAATTGCATGCAAATAAGAATGACCCAAGTTCAAGATGTGAAGGAAAAAATTCTACTCATCACAAGGCTCAACACGAGAACGAAATTAAGCGTAACAATGCACTTCACTGAGTGCATCTTAATGCAATGCCTCGTGATTGTGGAAAGTCGTTGAAAGCACTAGAAAGACTTCGCTGTGTCATGATGCTCCAAACTGTCATTAAAGTTACATGATTCATGTTTGGAGCCAGTCCTGCCGTCCCTCCTCTCATCGCCTATTTTTCATCCTGAGATCCAAGAACTCGCTCTCCAACTCCAACTCTCTCCAATCCTGCAATCCTGAATCAGGTCTGATCTGGTGCTCTCCTCTATTCCCTCACCTCCCTCAGCCATCTGTCACATTGAGGTCCTTGCTGCCAAGCATCTCCTTTGAAAAGATTTTAAAGCTCATGCTGCCTCACACTTAACATTTTCCTGGTTAAACTATTTTTCAGTTAGTTGAACAACTTTTGGAAGCCCCGGTAATACAGCAGCAGATACACTCATGGCTATACAGAGTTATTGTGGTGTGCTGTAACTGAAAGCACAGGCTTTTTGTTGTATTTGTGGTTGCCTTTACAGTAAGGTGCAGCA
Organism: Haplochromis burtoni; assembly: GCF_018398535.1. NCBI lineage: Eukaryota > Metazoa > Chordata > Actinopteri > Cichliformes > Cichlidae > Haplochromis > Haplochromis burtoni. The sequence continues at coordinate 50,340 of NW_024582807.1, forward strand.
CACTCCTTACATACAGAACTATGTGTAAAAGAACATCGCCAATGCACTGAAAAGGTATCATAGCTTAACTGTGATTAGATACACTGCTTCAGTATGTCTAACGTGTATATAGTATGCCTACTTCCAGTATTCCTACAGAGTTAGGAATAGAGTCATGCCATCTCATACCAGTGCAAGCAGTCACTGTGGGCCTTATTACTGGCATGAAATGTGGGGCACATGTGGTCAGATTCAAACCCAGAGCCTTCTTGCTGTGAGGAGACGGTACTGACCACCGCACCACCCTGCTGTCCTATGGAATAATTCATTATAGATTTAGAGTATCATTAGATAAACAGTTCTTGGCTCTATGGGCTACAGTTGATTGAGCATCAATATTCTGTTAACCCCTTAGCAGTCCTATTAGTCCCCTAAACCATCCAATGTCCCGTGGGCGGTACGTCCGACTGCTAACAGTTTAAGTTGTTTATATTGAAGCAAAACATTGTGTAAGCCTACCCTAGGTTGCTTTTTCCACAGACTGCATTTCCACCAATTAATCGATCATATTACTACTATCACAACTGATGTCAGAGCCTTGGAATGACATACATTAGTGATTAAAAAGACCTGCAAAATTAGTATCTTTGAGTTGAGTTCCTGTCTGAGACTACACATTTGCTTCCAGTTACTGTTTGCTTCGTATCTATTTGGTGTTAGGTGAGATTTAGGCATAGAAGTAATGGTTAGGGTGCCGAAGGGACGGGTGAATTGTTGTCTCTTCTCTTTCTCATGCCCTTCTTTCTGGGTAATCAATAAAAAGTGCATTTTGTCCTATAACCTGCAAGATATGAGGTCAAGCAACTGCTGCACAAAACATATTTCTTCTTATGCTTGTTATGTTTGACATAACAATATCACTTGATTAATAACTGTAATCTGATTACACATTTGTTTAAAATATATGACACCAGCAGTGTTAGAAGCTTTATTTCGGGCTTCCAGATTTCTGAGCCCATCAGAAGGTGATATAGCCAGTGCATATTTTATATGCAATTACTCACACTCCCGTTGGGGGTTGCTTAGCTTTAAAATGTAGCAACATTTGTCACCACATAACAGCTTCATCAAACAACCTATTTGCTCATTATCTGAGCCGTCAGGTTGTTTTTATATACGTTCAGATAACAGATTATTTTAGCGTATAAACATATTGTGGTGCAAACAATTTATTCCGAGTTTTGAAAGAGAGGCTGCAATTTGACCTACTGAGAGCCAGCCACTTGAATAGCTTCTGTGCTCACACCAGGACTCCGTTTTTGCTCTTAGAAGTAAAACTATTAACTGAAGTCTCATTCAGATGTGAATATAAGCGCTTCAGGCCTTGTTGTCTGAATTATGTATTGATTCCTGTTCCTGCATAAGCTCTGTGTTCTCTGTCACACCTTGTGAATGCTGAAGATGAGTATCATATTAGGAGAGGTATTAGAAATGGTAACTGAAATGGCAAACAAAGATTCACAAGTTAAGCATTGCACAGAGGGTGGATTCACAGTACCAGCAGTTTGGAAATCGCTGTTGTTAGCATGACGGGAGTTTTTTTAATCATCCTTTTGCACACAGTAGCTCAGGGCCAAAGTCAAAAACAGGCAAAATTGTTGTTTTGAAGGAATGAGGTAGGAGCAAACATAATACAACTCTTTCTGTGATATTTCCATATCAGAATATGCAGCTGCAAGTTTGCTTTTTATTTTCCATGTTGTGTGCATTCAGATAGCTTTTTATGCTCAGCAGTAAGCCCACAGCACAATGTATTCTGGGACAAATATTCTGCGTTTTTCTTTTTTTGTCAGTGATTATTACAAGACTATGAATGCAGCCCCTAAATAGCACTGAGCTCCAGGGTGAATAAAACTTTGTAGAAATCCTCCTTGACCTTTGCCAAAACGCTTCAAGGTAGGCCTTTAAAAGCTTTGAAACATTATTGTCCCCGAGATATAAACTAGTGCTTGATTAAATATTCTGTGTAAATTCCCCCCGCGTTATCATGAATGAACCCCTACTCCTTATCACCTCATGCCAGTCCCCTCTATAAATATTTACCCCTGAAAGTTGTGCCTGCAGAAGAATACCAATTCTGTGTCAGCAGACCTTCGTGCTGAGGGGAGTGTGTGGCATGCCACTGAGTATTGGATTAACAGCAAGTAAATTAATACAGCATCTGTTCTTCCTCTCATTCACTTGGTTTAATATGCTTATATTTGCTCTGTATATGTGTTCCAACTGCATTACCATCTGTGCTTACATATACTCGAGTTTGGGCTTTTGGGTGGCGGCCACAGGTGTGACGGGCACGTCTGAACTACACCGCAATCTGATCATTTACAACATCCAGATTTAAGCCATGAAAAATAGAATTGACCAAGCCTGTTGTTCTCACAGCTGTAAACTCAGGAGCTTTTATTGTGAATCAAAAGAAAGACAGGAGCCAAATCGAAAGATTGCCAGACACCGACTCTGAATATCTCTGAATGTATGTCTTTATTATCTTGCAGCTGGGTGAGCAAAAGGAAAATGATTTCCAACAATTTTTGGCAGCTCATGCATCCAAAAAATTACCTCTAAATTAGTGTAAATCTGAATTTCACTATTTTACATGTGCAACAATGTAGATCAACAGGTGTATGCATGTTTCAAAACAACTCCTCAAGAATATCAGTTCTTAAGTCCAAGCTGAGATAACCCCGATGCCGTCACTGTTGCATCACCTTGAAAAGCTCCCCTCAGAGCTCAGAAACATAAGAGTTTTTGAAAACTGCTCTCACGTGCTGATTAAACTGGTCTTGATATCAGTAGTTTGTCCGTTTAAAGAAATTGAAAGCATTACAGATTCGTTTTGGAGCCAGTCTTTGTTTACAACTCTGTGATAGCTCAAAATCCATGCTCAGCATGTGCATCCATTTAGTGTTCTTGGAAACTATGACCTTCATCCGTTATAGTGATCGCTTACACTGTGAGGTATAGTGTTTTCAGATTTAGCTGCTCGGCAGATCTGTAAGACTGAACTCACACAAGCACACAAGCTTATGTCCTACATATAAAGGAATCTGAATAACATTTCACTAGAGACTTCCAATGTAATGCACTATAGAGAGAAAACATCTTTTTTTGGTTTGCTATTCAATCTATTTGAAAGATTTTACATTGAGCATCTGTTATATTTAATTATAGTACTGTGCAACAGTAACTTTGCTTCTCAGGACCCAGACTTTCTTGTAATTGTTTTAAAAGTGGTATTTAATGATAGTTCTCAAGGCATCCTGAAGGTCTTTTTATCGTTTTTCTTTGGACATTTGCTGTTTTTTCATGTTTTTATGTTCAGTTGTGAGAAATGTTTTTTGCTTGTTAAGCCAACTGATTTCATAGGTCACTCAACACTGATCTATGAATCCTTCAAGCATTAAAAAAAGTAGCTAACTCAAAGTAGGAACCGATGTCTGTCTACATATAGCAGACAACTTTATTTTAAATTGCAGGGCATTTTCTTGCCAGCAAGAGTGTATAATTTGTATGTAATGTTTATATTCTTCATGCTCTTTTTGGAGGGACAACAAAAAACATTTTTTTTTAACACAGATATTAGGTTTTTTAAAATCTACATAATCTTAAAATTGTTGCTGCCAAGTTTAATTTAGCTGACTGCTTTAGCAAAGCGGGCTGACTCACAAGTGCATGTGGGTGTGCGCTTCTTAAACCACAAAGAGTCGCACTTCATGTAGCCTAAAATACATTGGTGGTCCTTTTCAAGGGCATTTTCTTATAAAGTACACCTGAGTTTCCAACAACAAATGCAAACCGCTGTTATCTTCAGAGCAGGAATTTATTTGAAGTGAGCATATCATCTGCCTTTCAGAAGATCTACAGATGGGTTTTTTTCTTTCGTTTTTCTGTGGACTGGCATCAATTCCACTCAACATCTCTAATCTTCAGATTGGTTGCAAATGGAATGCGGCCAAACTTTACATACATCTATCAGCAATTACACAACATGTTTGTTACAGACCTTAAAAGGCTAACTCCTGTTTTTATGTGTTTATATTTAGCCTCTTAACAAAAGAGAAATTAGATGAAACTAGGTGGTCATATCAATACTTTTACCTAAAATCCTTTGTACACACTCGACATTGATATTCGCCTAAAAAACATGTTAAATACAGGTCACGTTCCCCACTTTGTCATACTCTCACAGAACTACTGCTCATGTTAATTAGGATCAGAAGGAGGTTCTTCACGACCCCCGGGCATCTCTCTAAAAAGTCTCACAGCAAGTGTAAAAGTACTGCTTTCACACAGCAGAGGGGCTGGAAGAAAACCTTAATCAGAAACAGTGTGACAGTCCCAGAGTTTTTATCAGCCGTGTCCCTCCTCCCTGTGATTTAGTCATTGTGGCAGTGTTGTTGGGCTGAGAGCCATCTATCAGCCTCACAGAGCTGGGAGTTCCAAACCACAGCCACTGCCTCCAACCATTTCTTGTTTTCCCACAGACATTTCTATTTAGATTTTGTCAAGATACACTCATCGCATTATATGTATTGTTTCAGACTGATGGGCAGGGAGGTTCTCTTCTTTCCTATATCGTCACAATCGTTTCGTTAATACTCCCAGCTCGCCTCCTCGACAGATAAGAAAGTGAACATCTTACATGTACGCAGGGACTTGGAGGTTTAGACTATTGTGGGTCCTTCAACAAAGAAAGGTCTTAATTTCTGATATCCTAAGGTTTGAATAACAAAACTATTATGGATCTGTAAATAAAACCCCAAATTTTCCCTTACGTGGTGTTTTGCTGTTTTACTCTGATGTATGTAAAATGGTAAATGGCCTGCGTTTGTACAGCGCTTTACATAGTCCCTAAGGACCCCAAAGCGTTTTACACTACATTCAATCATCCACCCATTCACACACACATTCACACACTGGTGATGGCAGCTACATTGTAGCCACAGCTGCCCTGGGGCGCACTGACAGAGGCGAGGCTGCCGGACATTGGTGCCACCGGGCCCTCTGATGTAGTCATTTCTTTGTCATAGCGATTTACAAAGAACTTTTTTTTTTTTAACAAAAACAGCAACACATATGGACAAAACTCAAACTAAAGATTTGCAATCAGTTTTGAGAAAATGGGAGCTGGGATAAGGGCACATAACCGGGATTAATCACCTCATTTTCAGGGCAGGTCAAAACAGGAAGTTGAATCAAAGGCAGATACTTTGTTACACTAATCCACTTCAAAGAAAAGTAATCTTTGTCATTGGAAATCAAGATCATTAAATTCACATTTAATCACTTTTTAAAAGAAAAACTGCATTATTATAGACTTTCTATTACACGACTCTTGCCTGTATCTATTATCCAGGATCACTGATGTTAGGTAACAACAGGCAGAAACGTTTCGTGAGCCCTGCCAGGTTATTTGTTTTCTCCATCTTTGTTGCTCTGCAGCCAAACCTATAACACAATATTCATCTGGAGTTGTGTTGCTGGCCAACATATTTAAGTAAAATAAAAACAACTGTTTTTTGCTTTTTTTATTTCTTCTGGTCTCCAAAATTAGAATTTATGAGAATAAGAAATTGCAGTATTGATGCTTTAACATGCAAAAAAGATATACTTTTGAACCAACCAAGTCTCTGACACATCATACCTCATGACAGCAACAATCTTTTCGTTTATACCCAAGCTTGTCTTTCGCTGATGTGTCTCCTTTTTAATGCATATATGGAAATGGTTTGACGAATAGGTAAATGAGAGCAAAGTATTAGAAAAATGGCATGAAACCAGAACAACAGAGGCTAAAGAACTCCTCAGATTCTGTGTCGCTGGTGAGTCACCGGATCCATGGTTATTACAAAGCCTGAAAACACAGAGCTGCTGATGAGTTTGACAGTCCAACAGTGCAGTGCATCCTTGTAAGCTTTACGTATATATTTAATGCAAGGCCTAACAATCGAAAACACAACATCTGTCATTCTTTGGTTGTTCAGCTGTTGCTGACTAAGCCGGTTAAGACTGTAAAAAGGGGGATAAGAGAAGGTTTCCAGTTTCAAGCGGCTCTTGGGTCTCCTGCTCTTTGAACAAGAGCGAGTGTATTTAGCAATGCTGAGGCAATGTGCCACATAGCAATATTTGCCTTTATCATCTCTGTACCTTCCCAAAATTCAATTTAACAATTTTGCTACTAATCCTCAGTGTGGATGTAATCCCTGAAAAAGTCACAACAATAACTGAGCCCATCCAGTTGCATAATCCAAGAATTACATTTCAAGTTATCGCTGAAAACAGATAACTCCAATCATCTACAGAAAGAGCATTGCTCTGTCTTGCCCGAGACTTTCATCATTCACTGAGAGGAAAAAGGAAGTCATTTTAACCAATCCATCATAAGAACTCTTCAACAGTAATTTACAGTATAGAAAACCCTAAAGATATTAACAGCAGCGACTGCAGAGAAACTTGAAATGGCTTCTCATTTTCTATAGCAACAAGCGTGAAAAGCCTGTTCGTACTTCCGTCTGAAAATTGAAACCAGCGCTGCAGGTGCATGTGTAATTAAATACCGCGTATGAAGGAACAGAGATCGGCAGAGGAAGCATGCAGATGGGCCACAACAAAATGATCCCGAGCCATCTGGAGTCTTTTGAGAAAATTCATACTTTGGCTGTGATGGGGAGGAAGAGGAAGGGAGGACTCTTTGGCAGGTGATGGGTTTTCAGAAATGGAACATATAGACTCTCTGGTGGGAAAATAAGAAGTGAGAAGATACATTAAGTGTGTGTTTGATATCTAGTTTGAAACATAAGCAACTGCATATTCTATTCATTTAAATAAGCCACGCTGACACACACACTGTGGCCACATTCCAGTGTTGTGCGTACAGCCTCGGCCTTTACCGCGAGCTGACAACCTCCAAAAGTAACAAATCAAGTGATTATAATTGTGACACCGCAAAGGTATTGCAAACATTACAGCCAATATCGGACGGCACGATTTAGGTTGCAGTAAAGTAATTGCGCTGCAGAAGCATGAAGTATGGGCTGTCATATCTCAACTCCACTCTGAGCAAAAGGTTATTCAAACAATAACACCCACAAAATAAGTCTATATACCCCCTAAGCAGCTCTAGCGCAAGCCCACTGTGAGCAAAAACACAGAGTCCAGGCATCTCAAAGTTTCCCACTTGCTGGTTATCTGGGTATAATGTGTTTGGAGTCTGTAACCCAGCTGTATACAGAGAGGTTAAAGGGTCGAAGGAGGGAATTCATTATCCTTGAGCGGCTCCGGATTCTGGCAAGAGAGGGAGAGAGACCTTCAGATAGGACATACGTGCTTCTTCCTCACCTCTCCCAGCCCCCAGTATCTCCTCAACTAGCTCATGATGAATAGGCCCGATCAGTGGGCGAGCTGATTGGTGAAGCAAGTAGCATCAAGGCAACTGCAAAGATGAAGAGGAGGTAAGAAGTGTCTCATTTAGAAGAGACAGAATCTATGAGGCTAATATTATATTCTGACAGTGTTGGAGAAGAGGTGCTCCAATATATATCTATCAGTGTTAGCAAGGACAATGCAGTGTCTGTGTGATTATTAAAATAAAGAGACTTATTTTTGGATTCTGTTTTAGTGGTGAGTGTATTAGCATTTAAGTACACAATGAGCCAGTGCCTCTCATTGCCAGTTACATAGTCACTGTGTAACTTTAGAAGGATCATCAGCCTCACAATTGCTTTTAAAGCTTGCTTCATCAACTCTGTTATCTATATTGTATGCTTTTTATTCTTACAGTCTTTATCTGTCTACCACAGTCTGCTTACCAATACACAGTAGGGTGACTGATGAGGAAAAACGGCAGACATTCTTAGAAATACCAGAATAAACACTGTAAAGTACATTAAATTGCTGAACGCTGGAACACAGTGACATTCAACACAGTGCAGAAAGCACTATTAAGGACAAGAATAGAGCTGTGCATACTGGGCTAAAGTAAAGTAATGTAAAAAAAAAAAAAGAAATTTTCTAATCCGCATCCAGACTAATCTTTAAAAACCCAGAAAATGATTTCATCATCATGGTACTCAAAGTACAGTATATAGTAGTCAATTTTTGTGACACTATATATAAAAACATATGAGAGTAAAGTAATGGATCCAATCCATTATTATTATTATTATTAAAGTAAATATCTGACTAACGGTGCAAATTTATGCTTTGACACAGCAGGCGATGCGCAAGTGTTTTTAAACTTGCACTTTATCTGAAGGCCATCAGATGGAGAAAGCTGTTGTTGGAAAAAGACTCTGGGTCCTTTAGAAGTCTAAGGGAAAACAGCTTTCTGAACTTACAACTTATAAATGATGTCGTTAGCCAATCACAGAGTGGTCTCATCAGTCTATCACTGTGTGTACACTGCCTTTGGGTTCTTTGTAAAACTCCATATTTTAAATGGCAGTAGGTTGTAGTCTTTTGGTGGTGTAATCTAGATTGGATACACGAAACATACCAACGATTTGTCAGGTCCCGAGGAGTCCCATAGGAACGCGAAAGGTACCCGTCCTGATACGTGCCCGATTGTGGATGGAATCCAATAGAATGACACATGTTCCAGCCGTGTATTCTCTCCCTAACCCTAAAATAAAACCTAACCCTATACATAACCTTAATCCCTAACCTTAACCACAGTCCTAATCGTGTTAGACAGTGTTTTCCAAAGCGATTCAGTTCAGTTCTCATGTTTCCTCCTATTTCCCCACGCATAACATAGGAATGTGTTGAGTGGCCGAAAGCATAGCATACCAACGATTTGGCACATTGCGTAACATATTACGCTTTGGGAGTGAGAAGATGTTGCTGTAATAACCTGCTTATGAGTAATAAAACTATGCTATGGCACATTTTCTCTGTCCGCGTCTGTTTCCAGATGTGACCATCTGATGAGTGACTGCACAATTTAAGCCAAAAACATTATGGGAAAAATGCTGATTTGTTTATTTTGAGCTATAGGATGAGGAATAGTGCTCCCATCCGTCATGTGAAACTTGAACCAGTTTTTTTCAGTCGCAGTGGTGCAGGGAAACCAGTTAACCTGCACTACTCAAAGGTACAATAAAAGCCACCTACAAGAACCTTAAACTCTTGTTTAACCTGCAAACGTATAAAAAAGTACTGATTAAATTAATAAAATGAAACACTTTAGCTGTAAGATTTAGAGCTACTGGCAAGCCAATTTGGTGACCTCCCAAAGAAGGAGACGGAGCAGTTTCTCTGTTTCCGGTCTTTAAGCTAGGCTAACGTCTTGCTAGCTTTATGATGTTTGATTTGTCACAGTGCCTTATGCTGGATACATGGGATGCCGTTCCTGATGCAACCCTCATTAATTAAATTGAAGATGTTTACCAAGTATGCAATTGTGTTGATTTAAAACAATTAAAAACATAAACAAGGTAGAATAATGAACTTTAGAATGCAAAAGAGTGTGTTTCTTGTTCCCTTTAGAATAGGGATGGGAAATCAATTTTCCCACAATAGAAACCGGGACTGGCTTTGTGGGGAAAAGCTGTGCTTTTCAGTCGACTGCTTGTTTTGTTATTGTTGTTTTTGGTTGTTTGTTGTTTTCCTTTTCTGTTGTAAAAATATGTAAAACCTTTATTAAAAACCAAGTAATAAAAAAAAAAGAAACCGGGACTGGTGTTGAGAGCCGCACCAATAAAACAAATTTTAAGCAGGTCTTATTTCACTTTATTAAAAAGACTGAAAAAAAGACTCGAAATATTTAATTGGTCTAAAAAGTGATGGGTTAGTCATTTTAATAGGAGGTCATATGATAAACTGTTGTGGAAGCTGAACTAATATCTGCTTAATATTAAGTTGTCAAAGGAGCTTGCAAAGAAAAGCGTCTGGACTTCTTTAAGTTACTTGAAGACGTTTCACCTCTCATCCGAGAAGCTTCTTCAGGTTTCACAATGAACTCACCCGAAACTCTGGCTGATTGGGACCCACGCCCAGTTTCACACCTTGGCTCAGGCGATTAGAGGATCATCAGGGGGTCCTTTGGTCCCTCTGTGGGGGGTTACTCCCACTAGGTTTATATCTGGGACTCTCCACCATTTGACCTTAGAACTGAAGAAGCTTCTCGGATGAGAGGTGAAACGTCTTCAAGTAACTTAAAGAAGTCCAGACGCTTTTCTTTGCAAGCTCCTTTGACCACGATGACCTGGATGACTGAGAACCTTCACAGACTTAATATTAAGTTCACTGGTACAGCCCTCCACAACAGTCTGAGTTTATCATTTGGACTCCTGATAAAAATCAATAACTCATCGCTGCCTAAGACGGATTAAATATTTCAAGTCTTTTTTCATTTGTTTTAATAGACTTTTATGATTTCAAATAAACCATTGGTTATACTGTAAACACACACCTATGATGAAACTAGGTTTTAGAGGAGAAATATTTGACACTTGTGCAGCGTCTACATGCAGTGGCACCGTGCCATTATTACTTATGAGTACATTAGAGGGACTGGAGAACAGGTATTACATTTTCCATTTTGACTCATTTCTAATTCACAGTCTGATAATGCATTGTTCCATTCTTTATATGATTACATCCTTCATAACACAGTGAGTTTCCCTAAGCTTTTCTCCAAGTAATAACAAAAGCAGGAGACCATATGAAAATGCCACAATAACAAAGGATGTGGGAACAAAATACCTGGCAGCACAGAAGAGGTTCATCAAAAAAGAGAGATGGGAGAGAAGTTGGCTGTCTGTCACCTGGCAAAAAGAGAAGGCGATTTAATAACTCTGAACAAAGCCATTCCCTCTAGCAAGTCAAACCTTTAATTACAAAACATGATGTGAGACCAAGGCCACCTCATATTGCCTTGGTAACCTTGATACAAATCATATAAAGCAAATGAAGCATTTAAAAAGGAAAAAAGAGAAGAAATAGCTTTGTAGCTCAACTCGCAGACAGAAAAAGAGACAGGCAATGGAGAAGAGTGAAGCCGGGAGAGAGACGGCGAGCTGCTCCAGAAGCAGGCATATGAAAATTGATGGAGTCTGAGGAAGCAATTGATAGTTAGAGGACAGGAAGCAGGCTGTAAGGCAATTATCACTATCTCTGCCATTTGATTTAGGACCGTCTGAGTGTGTAATACTGTGAATTAATCACATCCAAGGGAGATATATCAAGAGCCCATTTCAGCCTTAAATTCCAATGATTCTTTTCCATTACTGGAAAACGTAGTTTAGAGATGTTCTAATTATCTCACGATATGAATTTCCACTCATGCAGGGTACAAATGTTATGCATGTGAGCATGTAGGCAGACGAGAGACAGAAGGATGCGCCTGATGAGATAGTTCCCTCATATGAATGCACGATGTACAATGCAGCTTAATCATCATAAACCAAAGCTACTGACAAATAGCAAAAGGACGATGCGATGCAAACCCACACAAACTTATGTGGGAAAAAAAACTGGAATACAGACATATGTAAATAAATACAAGTGTTAACACCCGAGAGACTGAATCCACACGTACAGAACGTACATATGCATATATAAACCATAATGTGCCACCCACATCCAATCTTAGCAGGAAGCCGCTCCAGCCGTTGCTTCCAGATGAACAGTTACATGTAAGACATTAGATTTACTCGTGTAATATTATTCTTAGTCTATTAAGCAAATGTTTGCAGCAATAATTAAGTTTTATTCATTTTCACAGAAGGTTTAATTCAACAAAAGGGGGTAGCATAGACTGTTGTTCAGTAATCCTGGCTGCAGATGGCCTGTAATGAGTTTTGTGTTTCATTACAACAGTGGGTATCACTATCTACAAAAATTATTCAAAAGAAACAAAGAAAAACTTGCCTTGATGGATTTCATTTTAAAGTGGAGTTATACATCCACGATGTAAATAGATATGCAGACCATTTGTGCCCCCTAATGGAAAGATTTATTTTTCTTGTGTAACGAAAGTAACAAAACAGTTCTTAAAAGATTTTGGGGTTTTTTGGTAAATGTTTTCTAGTTAGATACCAGTCAGAGCTCTGTGTCCAAGATGAAAGTTATTGTGTGCTACTCCTATCTGACTGTACCCTGGACAGATGAGGAAAAACACCTGTTTGATATTATTGCCATATTTCTACCACAGCATGTTCTGTATTAGCCTAAAAAGCTACTCTATAATCTCACAATAGTTTTTTGTTAATCCTACTAACAGTTTTTAATCAGCTAATTTCCATTCGGCATTACTTTGGTCTTCATGCATTTATTACATTTATTACAAAAGAGCCATTTTAAGTTAAGTGGGGGTTTTTCATTTGTTTTCCAGTCTTTACTGTATACCTTCATGTGGACAACTCTGTCTATTTTACAGTTATTGGGATGAAAAGTATTTTCAGCGGAAAGCAAACCTACTATGAAAACACGAACCATGATAAACAACATTTGCTTTTGCTTATTTTGTTACCTCACAATACATCTTCAGGGTTTTTTACCTGAGATAAGTCGGTGTGCTGTAGGGCTACTGCCGCTTTCACCAAACGACAAGGCTGCCCTCTGCTGGTGACAGCAGGTACAGTGTGTCTGAGAAATGACTCTATCCTTGAGCATGTGTCTTTAGTGCATGTTATTTATTTTCACAGTCACAACAGCTGTAGTTCAGATTCATTAGACTTCCTATGTTATATTATCATAGTGTATTCTGGTGCTTTCAGTAGAATTATATGTACTGTTACTGTCCACTTCATTTTACCTTGACCTCTTTTACCTTCAGAACTACTGTAATTCGTCATGACACAGATTCAATAAGGTGCTGGAAATATTCATCACAGATTTTGTTCATGTTAGCATTAAAGCGTCACACAGCTGCTGCAGATGTGTCATCTGCACATCCATGATGGAAATCTCCTGTTCCACCACGTCCTAAGGGTGCCCTGTTGGATTGAGATCTAGAGGCCAGTTGAGTACAGATGATAATGAGTACAACTCAGTATCATCTTAAAGAAACCAGTTTGAGCCTTGTGACTTAGTGCCTTTAAATTGCTGGAAGCAAATATTAGACGTGATCATAAAGGGATGGACATAGCCGGCAACACTAGTCAGAGAGGTTGTGGCTTTTTAACGATACTCAGTTGTTTGCCAGGAAAATATCCCCCATGCCATTACGCTGCCATCACCAGCCAACAAACTGTTAAATACAAGGCAGGACGCTTCCCTGCTTTCATCTTTAGGCCAAATTCACCATCAAGACCTGTAGTCCAATCAGAAATCAAGACTTCAGAACCAGGCCATGTTTTTTCAATCCTTTGTTGTCCAATATTTGGTGAACCCATGAAAACTGTAGCCTCAGTTTCCACTTCCTGCTGCTGTAGACCATCTGCTTCACGGTTGAGCATGCTTTGCTGCATACCTTAGTAGTAACAAGTGTTTATTTGGGTTACTTATTCTTCTTATCATCTCAAAGCAACCTGTGCATTCTCCTCTGACCTCTCACTGGACAGTTTCTCTTTTTCAGACCATCCTCTGTAAAACCCCAGAGATGGCTGTGCGTGAAAATCCCAGCAGATCAGCAGTTTCAGAAATACTCAAACCAAGCAGCCACGCTACGTTCAGAGTCACGCAAATTACCTTTTGCCACAATTCTGATGCTTGTTTAAATTTCAGCAGGTAATCTTCACAATGCCTACATGTGACATGTTGAATTGCTGCCATGTGATTGGCCAGTTGTTAATATCTGGCGTGGCCGTAAGTATATACTCACAAAGAGCTTAATTCTACAAATAAAAATAGGAACTGGAGTCAGTTTCTTGGGTCATGTTAGAGAAAGTAACAACCTTGCAATATTTCGATGAGTGAGTGAGAGAAAAACAGTTTTCAGTCATTTATGATCCTTTAAAATATTTAAATCAAATGTCTGAATGTGATGGACCGAGCAGCGAAGGAAACTTAGGCACAGGTTAAACATAATTGGTTAAATCATGCAAAAAGAATCCAAATCTTGGGTCCATAAAAGAGGTCAAAATAACAGAACTCTTCTCAAAGTTGACAACAATACTGATAAATGGTAAATGGCCTGTATTTGTATAGCACTTTACTAGTCCCTAAGGACCCCAAAGTGCTTTACACATTCAGTTATCCACCCATTCACACACACATTCACACACTGGTGATGGCAGCTACACTGTAGCCACAGCTGCCCTGGGGCGCACTGACAGAGGCGAGGCTGCCGGACACAGGCGCCACCGATAACTCAGACAAACTGACCTAACTTAAAGAGACAAAGGGGAAACTTAAATAGTGGCTGATCAGCCCACAAAAACACAGAGGGGTAAAACACAAAACCTAACTGAAACTAACAAAATGAACTCCAATCCCCCCCATGGTCCCGAGTTATGGAATGAGCCAATTTGCAGTTTTCCATCAAAGCTTGCTCCGCCCCTTTTCCACCTCTCGGCTCCTCAATCAAGGGACTGGAGCAGCTGCAACTAAGGTAGCTCAGAAAACAAAAGATTAATCATACATAACAGTGTAAACTAAAATGTGCACACTTATTTTAGAAAGCAATGTCATGTGGATATGTGAAATAATTCTAAACCAAAACCAGTTATTAATTGTCCTGTAAATTAATTCCTATATTTAAAGACAAATGTGAATGCAATGTTGTGTATAAGGCTCTACACTATTATGGTGGATATCACCCCTGTGTGGCTGTAAGTGCAGCCATCACATTGAAATTAAATTTGGCAGGTAAAATTCAGACGTGACCTCAAACATATTCACACGGCTTCTTTCCCAAGGAAAATGTTTCACAGCTGTTCGGCTGGTGCAGAATTGGCAAACTGGATATTTCAGTTTCTTTAGAATCAGTACAAACAACATATGAGAATTTCTGAATGTACCGTAACACTTTATTTTCTTAAATACAACAGAATATTAGTACAGTCAGTTACACGTATTTTTAGAGGCAGAAGACATTCTCGTCCCTTTCAACCTACTTTTCTGAACGGGATAAAGGGAAACCCTCAGTAGTATCAGAGGCTACGTTTGAACATACACACACCCACACACACACACACGCTTGCATGGAGTGCTGGCCTTATTCCAGTTAAGATCTCCGGTTTAATCGGCACGTATCGCAGACAACCTGTGACAGAGTGTCTTTGTTGCCACAAATAATCAGTTAAGCAAAGAAATACTTGTTACTTTGTAACTGTTCCCCTCCAGTTTCAAGAAAATTACGTTCTCTCTAACACACAGAAAAGACATTATAATCTATAAAGTAGTTGTTTTGGTCCCTTTGATGGTCACAACAACACCCTTATGTTACAGATAGGGCTGGGCAGAGGTTTAGGAGACATTGGTTGCCAATTAGAAATGATTAGCCCATAATGGATCATTTCAGTGAAGACTGTGAAGACTGTGTGCAGAAAATCTGTTTTATACACAAGAGCTTCACAACATAATTCCTCTCAGCAGGAGTACAGACTTAACCACGTTATTCTGATTTATGACATTTGAGGAGAAAACCAGAATAACCGCATTATCAGCCTCCATGCATGTAAACACAGCCAGTGCTGTCAGCTACAATATATATACATATATATATACATATATATACATATATACATATATATACATATATACATATATATACATATAATATATACAATATATATATATATATATATAATATATATATATATATATATATATATATATATATATATATATATTATATATATATATATAAATAGTGGATAACAGCAGATGAGACCAATTTATAATTAGGTTTATAATCAAGAGAATTATGGTTAAATCTCCACTCAAATCGATGTCTTGCATTCTGTCTGTTCATTCATCTTTCAGTAAAGCCATCCCTGAAGCAATAACAGATTCATTGGCACATTACAGCACTGTCATGAACAAGGAGTGCAGTCATTAATATAGATCATTTCTGGCATTTGAGATTTTGTGAGATAAAAATCCAAGCGGCGTTATCACAGAAGCCATATTTGTGAGATATTTTTTATAAGAACTGCCATTAACCAAAGAGATAAACCAGAGGACTCTTCAGAGTGAGGCAGTATGAAATTACAATATTCATACCCATTACAGTCTGATGGGCAGGAGGACACAAAACACGCTCTGAAAGGAAGCAGCAAAAGAGTAATGTGCTGTATTCCACAGAAAAATATTGTGCATTCACCTCCGAATGCCATCAGGTGGGGAGAAAATGGGATGCAAAGAAAATTTCAAGAGAAATACAGCTATTTACAGGGTAAGAAAGAAGTGCAAGGCTAAGCTTTCATAGACATTCACACACTTATTATCCACGGTATATACCAAAAGACATGCGTAGAGGCACATACATATTCATCATACAAAAAAAAAAAAAACATACTAAAAGCAGGTCAGACGCAGCTTTTTCCTTTTTCCACGACTCGAATCTGATCGACCAACAATGAAAATGATTCACGCAAAGCACTGACATCACGGGATGTGAAAAGGCAAAAGCTGAAGTTCCAGCCCTTTGAATTAAAGAAAATAGAGAAAGATTAACATTGTCACAACAACAAGGAGACATCAGTAATCTTCCGCTCATCTTTTAACCAGTGTAGAGTGCCAGCCTCCTTTTCAACAGAGTGTCATCGAATCCAAGGAAAAGGGTCTGCTTTTCATAAGGAGGTCAAATATTTGGTTTTCAAATTGGGTTTCCATCTTTGTGGACTGTGTTGAAACATTAGCGTGGCCTAGTGTTAGCGCCTTGGGAAATGGAAAAATAATCCCTGCTTTGATATCCAAACCTAACCAAAACCCAAAGAAACACAAAAGAATATCAGGACATTGAGAAAAGCACCAGTGTAAAACTTAACAGGAGCTAAAAGTTAGTCTGAGGGACTATAAATACTAAATTCAAATGCTACAATTTGATTAAGACAGTCAGATTTTTTCCAAATACAATTAAGAAGGCAACTGAAGAAACTAGCCTCTCAATTTTTTTGCTAATCTGTGCACAAAGACTTTTTTTCTTTCGTAAAGTAAAACATTCCTTCAGACCGTCTAGAAAAAATAAATAAATAAAGAGAAGTTAGGATGTAAGGGTTTGTTGCAGGGTCCGCATTGCTACAGATGAGCTGCAAGAGCCCCCTTTCCCCCCCCCTTTAAGTCACAACAACACCGCCTCAGTCAATATTTAGTTCACTGTTGTTTGGCAGAACACAGAGAAGAAATAATCAGAAGTCACTATCACGAGCTGATAACTTTCCTTGACAAAAACATTTAAGTTATTTTAGAACAGTCACTATAGAGTAAAATAAATGAGACTTTGTTTGACTTGTTTGTTTTGTTTTTTTTAAATAGTCTAAACTCTCACTCTTCCTTCTCGTGGAGAGAGGCCCGCACGCGCTGGCGCACGTAAAACGCGGTGAGGGCGCTGCAGCAGGCAGTGAAGATGAAGAGCGCCACGGCATCGTGCGCGAGATCCCCGTGAAGACGCTCGTACAAGGGGCGGCGCACTGTGAAGTCTGTTCGCAGCGCTTCAATCTGCACCAGGGTGCAAACCACCACAAACACGTGAAAGATCTGGTGGCCCTGCCCGATGAAGTCACACTTCCCAGGGAACAAGCTCTCTGGGTGAGGGCAGCAGAAGAAATAGGCGCTGATTAAGAAAAAGAGCACGTGGTAGAAGTGGTACGTCACCATCGGGTCGGAGCAGCCCTCCTGGTAGCACCTGTAAATGCGATGGACTACAGGGCTGATGTCTAAGCAGTAAGCCAAGGCTGAGGGCACCACTTGAAAGAGCTTGAGGACCAGCTTGGGCAGCTCGGGACTGGCATATTTGCCATAGCAGCAGCCGAAGCATGTGAGCCAAGCCAGGAATGCCGCAGCGGGCAAAAAGATCCCTTGCACAGTAGTGTGCAACTCTTTCTCTATAGCGTAGTAGTAGTGTGCCAGAGCACTCCCGTACTGGTAAACGGCAACCCCCACGTAGTCGAGGAAGTAGAAGGTGTAGTAGGAGAGCTCCGACTTGGCAGAGAGGAGATGAGCGAGAGCACTGAATGAGAGGTAGGTGAAAGCTGCCAGGAGCACGATGAAGAGGGGCTGAGCGTGAGGATCTCGCAAGAAGTCCACCGTCTCCGAGATCTCCTGCCACTTCACCAAGATGATGAGGGCAGCCAGCAGATGGGTCCACACGTTGAGGGTCTCGTTGTGCCTTTGGAAGAGGGTGAGAAAGTAGTACCGCCAGCTCAGGTCCGGCTGTCTGTACCCCGTGTGGATGTGGCGCTCGCGGAACACCCACGGAACGTCGGACAGCTTTACGGTGCAAGGCAGGGTTGGAAAGGCCGACTCGAGCAGCTGAGGGATCTGCCGCAGCTGCTGCACGTTGATAAACAGGCGACCGATCTGTTCCATCACCACCGTTGCCATGGCGAACTGTAGACCAAAGAGGAGGGTTAGTCAATACCTGGCTTTGAGCCACACTTGTGTCAACATGTATGAACACATTTATAAACTGCAATACTACTGATATCACAAAGCAAATCTGAGCAGCGGTCATTGGATCACTGAGCAGAATGACACCCAAAAACAGCACAGGTTATGATTTTAGGTCATTTTGGGTGGGGGGGTTTAATCGTCACACAGTTCACCGTGGGCACTGGAGGACTTGACATCTTTTTCATTGTTCACTGCTTTTATTATTTAAAAACAATCAGCAGATTGACTGAATGTAAAAGCCATCAGATGCAACATGAAATTAAATGAAAAATTATAAACTAAATTAATTAATTTAATCTAATGAATTTGTTGGCCACCGGGGGGCAGTGAAACTATGTGACAACTTGACTTAATATTACATCTGTCACATGTCAAACGTCAGAACATTTCCGACTTCTTGGCAGCTAATTATGCAACTGTGTTTCTTCTGTTGGAGGCCCTGCTGGTGGTGTGCAGTGGATTTTATCTTGAAAAGCTTTCTGCTAAAAATAACACGGCTTCCTCTGGCTAAAAGTGGGGTTGATAAGAGTCTAGATATAAACAGCAGTGATCTATAAATCGGTAGTTTAAACAGCTCCAATAAAGATGACCAACTAGTTGTTATTGTCTGCAGAGAGAAACAGTTTAAGCTCCCCCACAGCCTTGCTGATCCACTGTTGGTAACAAAACATTATGGCTCGGCGCAGCTTTAAGTGTTTCCCGTCTGAAATTAAATTAAATTGTATTTATATAGGGCCGAATAATAAAAGCAGATGCCTCAAGGTACTTTATATTGTAAGGTTAAGACTCTAAAGCAATACAGAGAAAACCCCAGCACTCAAACAGCCTCTTCGAGCAAGCACTAGGTGACAGTGGGAAGTAAAAACTCCCTTTTAACAGGAAGAAACCTCAGGCAGAACCAGGCTCAGAGAGGTGAAGCCAGCTGCTGGGACCAAAGGTAACTTATCCAAAATTTAATGAGCTGATTTGTGTGTCTGAAAGTGTCCTGAAGCCTCTACGCTCCACTCACCATAATGCATCACTTTGAAGGGTGGATGCACACCACGGGACCTCGGGTACAATAAAGCTCTCACCTCAGCTCATAAATTCTGCACTGATTGAAAATGGGGAGAAATTGCTTCCCAAAAAGTGCAGCACCTGACACACAGTGAATGTTTGCTACTCGGCTAACTTAAAAAATGCACGATGGGTTTGAAAATGGGGTTTGATCTAAAAGACCTGCAGCTGAAAAAGTGTTGCTATTGACATAGAAAGTACTGATGGGTAAAGCAAACTGACGACGGTAATCTACCTACAGTGTGCTACACAGTTATCCAAAAAGACACCGATATCACAGTATAACTAGCTAGTAGTAGGCATGATCTGTGCCTACTAAGCAGCCAAACTACCACACACTAGTTTAGCTCCTCCTTTTCAAATAAAGCTCAGTTTGGAGCACGATGTGGGAAAATACAAAGTTTCTATAAATCTTCCTGTAAACAAATTCTTTGTGTTCTGTTGGGCCAATTAAATCAGATTTCGTAAACTACGCTCAGAATGCTGAGTCACGTGTGCGTAAGGGACCCTTATAGTGAAAAAAAGGTCATTTAATTCATCAATACTTCTTTTGATTAACATGTGGAGAAGGGACTAGGAAAGGCAGAGAGCGGAGGCAGCAGCGTTGCAGAGATCATTCTGTGTGGGATGAACAAGGGCCGGCGATCAGGAGGGATGGCGTGGAGTGATGAATGAGGGGGGGGATTACGTAACATAACCCCATCCGACGTCCACACCCTCCGCTTCCAACAATTGCGATGCACGTTGAAATATTTATGGATGAAAGAAAAATTCTCGAAAATACTGAAAAAGCGCGCTAGTGTGTGTGTGTGTGTGTGAGAGAGAGAGAGAGAGAGAGAGAGAGAGAGTGCTAGTGGGTATTAAACGCGGGCCTTTACGGGCCTGATGCAGCCAATTCCCCCCGAGCAAGCCTGCACCTGATCACCATCGGTCTGCTTTAAACTTGACACCCAGTGGCCGGGATGAATTTGCATGTACCTCTCCACCGACCATCGTCTCGCTTCGATTCCCCGTGGACGCCACATAACTCTGCAGTTAGGCATTAGTGCTGAATGAGCCCGAGAAATGCCGCTGCACGATGATAGAAAATGACAGGGCTTTGCGTTCGAGGCGCATCCTTCCACTGATGCAACGAACGTTCTAGATAATTCATAGATTGAGGCTAATGGCAAAATAAATACACATACCTGTTCGACGGGAGAATCAATCCAGAGCCGAAGATACAGGAGAGGATGGACGAGTTAGAGCCGTGGAGATCATGGATAACATTATCTGACGGCGGTGAACATGCAGCGGAGAAACGTGACGGGAGCGGCGCCTGGCGGCTCTCACGGCTCAATCGCTGGGAGGGCGGACATCGCTTGGTGAACGGACTGATGTTCTAGCCAATCAGCAAACACACGGCTTCTTCTGCAAATCCATTCGACCAATGATATCTAACGCCGGCAAACGAGCCCACTCCCCCACAGAAAATCTTCCACTGTCATATGTATATATAAGAGCTTTAAACGTCCAGTCGCTGTTTAGCTAAGTGTTAACACGTGTTCTAAAATAGTTTGAAGTTTATGTTAATAAGAGAAAAGAAGAATTTAATATATTTAGTTATTCCTCAGTCTAATGACCGTTTCGTTGTTCCAGCACCACAAAATGCAAATGCAATGCTGCATTTCCCCTCTTGTTTACACACTCACCTGCATATAGTTTACCCTCTGTGGGAACAGGCTGATGAATCTTTCAGTAGCCCTGATAAAGATTTAAAAGTTTTTCAAATCAAGCGTTTTAAACACGAGAGCCACTGTCACCACTTGTGCAAATGAGTTGCACAGTTGCCACACAGTTCTTCCTGAGTACTGTGACAAAGCACTAAAACACGATATCGTGAAGCCCATAAAGCTGGACGGCACTGCTTCTTCAGTGTCTCAGCTTCAGAGATACCTTTCATAACACAATGCCAACTCCACTGGGTCTAATTTGCTTATCAAAACAGGCAATTTCCCTGCTTCTTAGTGGTGGTCAGATTACGTTTACAGCCTATAGTCTTTCCATTCTTTAACAAAGTTTCATTTAACTGCAACCAACCACCCTACTCAGTCTATATTCCCAGACGGATTTAAGAGGCGTGCCTAAAACAGAAATAATAATGTGTTGGTCTTTTTGGTATTTATCCTCTCTGTATCTTAATGTCAGCTCGGGGGAACATGAGCTGAACACACATCTTTGTGTAGCAAAAAAAAAAAAAAAAAGTCTGTCCAGCAATCCAGAGAAATCCAGAAAATACTGAGAAACGATTCTTGAAGTCAGGCCAGCTTTTGTCCCCTGTGTGGTCAGACAGGGTAGGAGCAGTGCACTATAGGACATAGTTCCAGGCTGATGAGTTCAGCTGTTTTTCCAAACACATGACAAAGAGGGATTGTACAGAACTGCGCGCAAGACTCCAACACAAACACTCTTATATAAACATTTTTGCTGCGTAGGTGCACACAGAGTATTAAACTTCCAAAGAAAACCTGTAAGACAGTGCAGCATGGTGGTGCAGCGTTCAGCACTGTTGCCTCACAGGTGAAGGGCCTGAGTTCAATTCCACCATCTGGATGGGGTCTCTCTGTGTGGAGATTGCATGTTCTCCCTCTGTTTACAGTTCAGAGACATGCAGCTAGCGATATTAGGCTAATTGATGATTCATAGGGCAATTTAGAATGTGATCTGAATGGAAAAGAGTTTATCATATAGTCAAATGGATGGTACTGTTTCAGGTGTAGTTCTCAAAAATAGTAACATTCATACTTTTTATTGGATTTTAGCTTGGTAAGATTTTTCTTCTGGTCTGGTCCTGTTCTTTTTCTTTTTATATCTTATAAATATTTTAGATAAAGATATTTTATATCTTTCTGTTAGATGACAGTTGTAGCCATGGTTGAACGCTTAGGATGGAGAAAAGGTCTTACACTGACTGCCATATAGGATATGTAAAAGATAGGGGTTGTGACAGATTAGGATGAAAATATGCTGAAAAGAAAAAGGATCGAGAGACTGAAAGCAGTGCTCTGAAGCAAAGAAGGAGAGAGAAAGAAAAGGTTGGATCGTGTGGAGATTGTAGATTAGAACGTTCATGAGGATGAAAGGTATGAGGATTTTCATGGGTGATGGTTTGAGGGATGTTTGATCAGGGATGTTTGACACAATGTGTGTGTGAGCAGAGAAGAAGCATGTTACTGATAAAGTAACAAAAGGCAAATAAATCCATGTAGCAATGAAGTCACGGTAAATATTAGGGGAAGATAGGTTAAGAAGAGATCTAACGATTAATGAGCAGCAAAACAAACACCACAGATGTGATGTTTAATACGAGGTCTGAAAGCTTCTTTTTTTTATTTGCAGACAAATAATGAGGAACTGCATAGAAGTAGAAGTGCGGTGCTGTATGAGGAAGTTAAGAGAGACAGAAATGTGAGGGTGATTGATGAGGGAAGAGAGATGGTAGTGAGGTTTGCAGTAGAAGTGACAGATAGGTTCAAGTTGGAGGCTGGATTACACACAGAGTCGATGTTCAGCCCTTTCCTTGAAGGACACGCTGGCAGACAAGATCCCACAAGAGCGTCTGTGGTCTATGCTGTTTGCAGATAACATTGTGATCTGCTTCGAGAGTACAGAGCAAGTCAGGAAGATCCTGGAGAGTATATCCTCTGGGGGAAAAAAAACCCATGAAAGTCAGGACAGTGCATGAATGAGAGAGAGGACAGTGGATAGGACAGGTGAGAGGATTGGTTAGCTGAGGTGGCAACGGTTGAGGGGTCAAGTGACTGATGTGTGAACGAGAGGTGAGAGGTACGGTGGAGTGCATGTGTCAGAAATGATTTACCACAGATGGGCATACTAGCAAGAGTGAAGACAAAGGTTTACACAATGGCAGTGAGAGCAGCTACTATGTTAAATGGACTGGAAATGGTGCCAATAATGAAAAGATGGGACCCTAAAGGATGGAGGTGGTGAAGGAGAATACAGGTAGCTGCTGTGATGCATAAAGATTAAAAGGACAGGAAAAGAAAAATGTGTTGACTTCTAATGGGACAAACTGGAAGATGAAGAGCTGACATAAGTTGGGGAAAAAAGGTTAATCCTTACACAGCACAAGTCTAATACCCATGAAGCTAGACCAGTGCAAATCATTAAACTATTAAGAGAGACACTATAATTTATGCTACAGAAACATTTTTAATTAAATGTTCATGACATTCTGTAAATAACCAAGCAATAAAGAGAGAATGAACTGTATTTCACAATGTGAATAAGATTCCAAAAAGAAAACAAAAATAGGGGAAAATAGGAAAAAAAAACATCCTAATATACCAATTAAGGGAATAAAATATGTTATACACCAAAACTTGAAGCTCTTAAAACTCTAAGACTTCAATAATCAGACATGTCAAGCAGGTCACTGAACACAATCAGCACTTACCCAGTGCCACTTGGCAACCGGTTACACACTGACTGCAATTCTGTGCAAGTTGAAGCAAAGGTAAACAAACCCATAAAAACTGACGAGAACTTTATGTCCTTACACAAAGCGGAACATTATGTGGCAAGCAGGTGCTACCTTACATCAACCTGAAAAAGTCCACAGCCACAGGTTCTTTAGGAAAATGTAAAGTCAGCCGTAAATAAGAAAAACATTAAATAATTATAAGCCTCTAAAATTTCACATAATTTTTTTCAGATCCAGCAGCTAAGAGAGCATTTGACACTCCCTGAGCTCATCTCCCGCACAAGAATGCTACTTTATGACATTTTCTAACTCCACCGTGCAGTTTATGCCACTGCATTTAAAATGGCATTACAGTATATGTAAAGGTGCTCGGATACATCAGTTTTATTCTTTGGCATTTTGACCACTTAAAGAATTATTTGTTTTATTCAGAGAGTTTCACGTAATTTACAGATATTACATCATTAAAAAGAAATAGAGCAATATTTTAAAACACCATCCAGCATTTGATATCAACAAACGTGGCTAATCCCCGATCTAAAAGCTGAGGTATCAGGGAGCTCTAGGCTGTTTTTTTCAGTGAGTTTATTTCTACTGTTCCACCTGGGTGGTTTTAAGAGAATGGATTGGGTGTTCTCCAGCAGCTTTGACTCAGAGTACAATGCACTTCAGTCACAGTTTGATAGTTTCATTTAAAATCCACTGGACCTAAGTGTAATTCAGTGTATTTTCCCCCAGATTTTCCAGTCATCTAAAGAAGGGCATCGTGTGCATAACAAATTCATCATGAGATTTTTGTTGGCAGCAATCTGCATAAGTTAGAGATGAGCACATGCAGAAAATACATCCTTTCATCTGCGCTAAAAAGCATTTCTAGTGACAAAGTTTTGTCATGTTTTCCCAGACAACATGTAGCTGATGTGGAAATTGCCTTGTTGATATAAAGTATAATTCTTTTCACGTCTTGTATCAAATTATTTTTGTATTTAGAAATGCTGGCAGCACGGTGGTTAGCACTGTTGCCACACAGCAAGAAGGTCCTGAGTTCAATTCCACCATCAGGCCGGGGTCTTTCTGTGTGGAGTTTGCATGTTCTCCCCATGTTTGTGTGGGTTCCCTCCGGGTACTCTGGCTTCCTCCCACCATCCAAAGACATGCAGCTTGTGGGGATAGGTTAATTGGATAATCCAAATTGCCATTAGGTGTGAATGTGCGAGTGAATGTGAGAGCGAATGGTTGTCTGTCCCTGTGTGTTGGCCCTGCGACAGACTGGCGACCTGTCCAGGGTGTACCCCGCCTCTCACCCTATGACAGCTGGGATAGGCTCCAGCGCCCCCCCGCAACCCTGAGAAGCGAATGGATGGATGGATTTAGAAATGCTTTATTGACCCGTGATACCATATTAGTGGCGTGAGACAGTGTCTTTCATTCAATACACTATATCTAATCAAGTACAGAGGCTACTGGTAACTTAGTATAGCAGAAGCTTGTGCAATATCAAGAAGATACATTACTGTTTAAGTCTTAGCTGTGATCATACCTGCACAACTACAGAATTTGGTTCATGACCTTTTAAATAAAACTTCTTGACTCTAACATTGCTATCAGTTTGCAGTCTCACTGTTAGCTTAAGTTTGCAACCAGCTGAATTGGGGAGATTCCACTCCACTTTTTTCCATTCATATTGGCCAGAAGGGTCAAAACAGCAAAAATGAGCAAAACCCTTAAAATGTAAAACTGTCAGCAGGTGTCAGAAGAGTCCTGAAACCATACAGCATGAAGCCATAATAACATCTTCATTATAATTAGTAGATGAATCATCACAGTACAGAAAGTTGAAAAAGGATAAAAACTTTAATGGTGTAACAATGGGACTGTACTGGACAGTCAACAATAACATCCAGCATTGCCAGCAAGAGTTTACAACAGCATGTGATGTATTAACATTAAGAAGTAGAAGGACCAATTTATTACCAGCAAATGCTTCTTTAAAGAAGGTAATATAACCAGCTGCCAAAGTGAAATCTACAGCAAGAAAGCCAGACTGCATCCTGACTCAATCTAACCAACTTAATCAGAACAGCATAATCCGAACAAAAAAAGAGCACAAAACTGCATTTAAACGTCAGTCATGAAAATACAGCTTATCTTTGGAGGTGTGAAAACTGCGTTAGAGATCGAAAGGGGATTAATTCTCTCGCTCTTTCATTGCCTCCTTGTTCTTTCTCACTTCTTCAAGCTTCTTGTCCTGTTAAAAAATAAGAAGAAACACAACATTATTATTTTTAATATTACACAAGCTGATGTTGGTGCACCACTGAGAGCCTACCTTCTCCTTAAACTTCTCATTGAGGGCTGCCAACCTGGCAGTGCGGTTCTCTTTGTTCGCCTCCATCTTCTGATTCAGTTTCTCCTGGGCCTGCTTGCTAAAGTTGCAGCTTTCCTCAATGGCCTTCTGGATGACCTCCTTCTCGTGCTCTCGCTTCTCGGCGAGATGTTTCAGCACTTCAGCTTCGTGGCTCTGACAGACAGACAAAACAACTGTTGCACTTTATAGAATTCTAAACACACGGGCTACACTTTTTTCCTTGTGTCTGCTTATAAAGCCTGCTGTCAATCTAGATACCCTGCGTCTTTCTTCAGCAGCATCCAGTTTCCTCTTAATCTCATCCAGTGAGGTTTCCT
The DNA here is from genome assembly GCF_018398535.1 of Haplochromis burtoni. NCBI lineage: Eukaryota > Metazoa > Chordata > Actinopteri > Cichliformes > Cichlidae > Haplochromis > Haplochromis burtoni. The sequence goes on from NW_024582807.1 coordinate 77,104, forward strand.
TTTTCTTCAATGGGGACAACAGAAAATCCACCTTAGCGTCTGGGGTCGAGGGGCTTAGGATGACCTCAAACGCTTGACCCGATGCACGCTTATTCAGCTCTTTCACTTGGATATCTGTAAAACAGGAAATACTAGAGTTGCCAGGAAGAAAGATGGAGCTGCAGGGTAACACTGAACTTCAAATATCAGCTCCACACAGCAACACACTGTAAAATTTAAAAGCAAATAAAGTGTAAAAGCTGCTAGAACAGAGCAAACCATTGCACACAATTTATACCTACCTCCAGAACTCGCCATTTTATCAGAAGTGCTGCCTTTAATACCACTGTAAGAAGATATTTAAAAAAAAAAAACATTAATTAGTATCAACTGGGAGAGCATCAATGACACTTTGAAGGATGCAGAACTTTTCATGTACTTTCCCAATGTATGGAGCTGATGGTAGCAGCTCATGTTTTGGCATTTCACTGTCATGAATGTCTTTGGAAAAATACAAACACACACAGTGGATCATCATCACTGTGGGCTCCCAGGTGTAAACTTAAAATCTGTCAACTATGCTGGTGTGAATTGATTTATTTCCTTTTTTAAAAAGTGGGTTTGCATGTGGATAAAATGAGTTTTCTCATTAACTCTAATTATAAAACAGGCACCAACTGCATATTCAGTTATAAACAACGTTATATAATACGTTAACTTACCAGTCACAACATGACTTTCATTTAATTGTCTAGCAAAACAAGTTCTGCACCTCTATGATGCCCCAGGTATTCTCAGCTCAACAGAGCACAGAACAAAACGGTGTGAATAAGCCATGCTATAAGACCCCCGCCTGCCCACAGGTGGAGACTGCTGCCTTTTTTTTCTTTTACAGGAACTTACATAAAGGCGGGGGCGGGCCAAGACCTCGTTGATTAGACGGTGCAGTGAAAACAAAGACACAAAACTGCACTTGAAAAGTTGTCTGGAAAAATAAAAAACTAAAGAAAACGAAACCCCCAGGTTTGCTAGCAAAATGTAACGACCGATAGACGTTGCATCATAACAATAACATCAACAACAACAAAAAATGTTAGTGCAAAATAATTAATTTACTCTGAAAGTATGGATACATGTTAGCAGAACATTTTCTCGACTATACTTGTCAAAACATTTGAAATTTAAAAATCTATATTTTTCATCTACTTTAATGCAATAAAAATCCATAATTTCTGCACAGCGGCCATAGCAATTAACTCCATTAATAACTACTTCAGTGCTGTGAATCTGAACCTCAAACTACTCAAAAAAAAGTTCAAAACCCGCTTAAAAGTCTGCCAGCAGTGGTCTGAACGGCTGGTTAAACACATACATGAGACCATTGTCCTCACCGTCAAGTGCTTCGTCTTGAAAAGCAGACCTCCACCACCTTATTCTTCCCTCTATTCAAACTGCTAACATCTGCACCTTGGCGCACAAAACCCACCGACCCCATACGTCATCAGTGAGGTTTGCGTTCATTGGTCTGAGTCCGCCAATCATAGCGAGTATTTACAAGCGCGCGCGCCAGGAAAAGGAAGAGGTGAAAAAAAACAACAGACAGAAAAGCTGGCTCTGTGGGTAACTTAAAGCTGTACTGCTGTCAGTTAAATGATTATATAAACGGAATATGTCAGGATAAATGTGCAGCAAAGTAAATAGGAGTCTAAATAGAGCTAACGGTAAGCTCAAAGGGTACAGCTAAATAAGTGGTGTGGGTTTTACGGTACAATAAAACAGTAATAAGTTTTAAAAAAAAGTGTTTCATTGGCATACTCATATTAAGGTTATTTTCTCTTTTTTAGGCTAAAAATATCTCACTGATAGAAAATAGTGCTGTGACTGCAGATCTTTGTATCAAGCCTTTACCAAGTAAATACAGGGCCAGTAGTGCCGATACCAATACTGATACTTTTAACTTATAAATGCAGCTTATGTAAGGGAGACCAGCGTGCTATGACAAGATATATTAATAATAATAAATCCAATAAATCACTGTGGGTTTTTAAACACACACAAAAAAAAAAAACTCTTGTTAGCTTTTCTCATATTTTGAAACTGTTTTTTACCCCACCGCTGTAAAAGGCTGATTGGGGCTATTGCTGGGTTTTCGGATGGATGAGGTGGACACCCAAGTTTTTGAATGCAATAACTCGAGAACAAGGAAATGTAAGATTTTCAAACTGATAACATAGGTGTATCTACTAAAGATCTCAGAGGTCAGTGACCTCAAGGTCAGAGGTCATGTTATCTGAAAATCTTGTGAATGTGATAAATAAAGAAGGAAGTTACCTAGGATTTATATAATACGTGCATAAACTTAAAATCTCAGACGAGTTCAAAATCTCAAGGACAGAGGTCAACTTTTATAAAAAATCACCTAGGATTTTCAAATTTATACCATAGGTGCATCTGACAGGAGGCAGAGGGGTAGCACAGGTGGCTACCAGTTTTCCAATACTACCAGTGTTTTGGAACACTTAAAATGTAAATGTGCCTGTTTCCAAAGCCCTGGGTCAGCTTCTGGTGTTTAAATGTGCTATAGGCTATATATAAAATAGACATGACAGTTAATGCAAAAAGGTTCAGGCAATTTTCACAGTGCACGTGTTAGGTGTATTTTTCCACTTTCAAAAAATTTCAACATGATTCAGTGAACTACAAACTTAACTTGGAGGCTAGAAACAAAGTATCAATAAGATCATGCTGGTATTTATCTGATACCAATAACAGTGTTGGTATCGATACTATCAATATTTAAATTGATCCGCTCAACTCTAATAGAAAGTTGTTGAGGTGTCAACATATGTTGAGGCTCCATATTGGGTTAAATAATAGTTACTGCTTGCATAAAAGTCATTATTTATATTTTGGGTCAGTTAACCCTAAACTCTATCTATCCTGAGATAATGCATAAAGCCCTCTGCATGTTTGATTTTGTCACTTTGGCAAAAAAATATTTAAAAAAAAACCTGATTAGTTGCTCAGGGATGCAGAGCATGAAATCAAATATAGTAATTCATTTCTGGAAAAACAGGCTATGGGCCATTTGAGAGGACCTATTTTTTCTCTCACCGTTAATGGTAGCTGAAAATATACGGAGACTTTCATCATAGCTCAAAAGAATATTAAAGTTCAAGGGTCATTTAACTAGTAATGGACTCTTTATGAACTATAAGGTATCTGCTGTTTCCAGACAACCTCACAGTGCTTTGCTCTTTTTCTTTCTTCAACCTCTGTGTCTAATATAGTAGTGTTATAACACAGCAAATGTATTCATTCATTTACTGTACCGCCTTCACATTCATTTGCATTTCATCTTACAAGGCACAACAGTGAAACTTTTATGAAAACTGACATGAATGTTTTTCTGCTCTTGTGTCTCTTACAGCTCCTCCTTTAAAGAAAAGACTTCTGAATGAGTGATGAAGAAGAAGTGATGGACGAGAGGGAAGTTGCAATCTTGGCAGCTGCTTCCTATGAAAAATAAAATAGAGAGACAGACATAAGCTGCAAACAAAGTGAGACAGAACAAAGATGTCATTATAGAGGAGTAACAGGGGTAAGTTGCTATTCCCAGCAGCTGACAAAGGTTTTACACAGAGAAGTACCCAATCACCCACCTGCGTTTTTAAAGTTGAAAATGAAGCGACTGATTCCTAATTGGAAACAGTTCCCCAGGTGGCGCATTAGGAGAATAAACATTCCGACATTTGATAGATTTGGTCTTAATGTCTGTTTTTATATTTTCTTGTGACGCTTTTAAAATAACTAACTAAAATTACACCACCTAGTCAAGAGTAAATGGATAAATCTTTTTCTTCTTTGTTTATTAGCTCTCTCCAACTGTGATTCATCTTGTCAGAGGCTTGAAAGGTCCTAAAAAAAGACATTTTGCAGCTATAAACATTCATTTCAGTATAGATTTCAGAAACATATGTGTTAGCTACATATGCTTGGCAGGGATAGCTCAGTAGGTAGAGTGGTGGCCCCCTGTTTGGAAGGTTTGGGGTGCGATGCAGAGAGGAATTTCCCCATGCGGATCAATAAAGTATACATTGTTATTATATTATTTTTTTCATCCTAAGCTAGTTGATAGATTTTTCTCTACTTGTGCTATTTCATGCCTCTGTGTAAAATGTCTCCATCTATAAATGTGAAATGTCACTTGTAGCTTCAGACTTTACTTATTGAAATCTGTGTACACTGTGCAAGAACAAGTGGGGATTATGTCACAGGAGCTTCTTTAGCTGAGAGAAAGTAGCGTAAACTGCTGGTTAATACTGCAACCTAGTGTTGGATATAGAAATTCACTTTTCAGTAGTGTTAGGAGCAGTGCCAGTTCAGTGTGGTGATGCTATGAAACGCGTTTTTAAGCAAGCAATGCTTTTTACGCCTCACTTGTAAATGACTGATGGGTTATTGCCGTCAACCCACCGGGCAGACGGGCAGCGTGGACACCTAAGTTTGCAAATGCGATGACTAGATAACAAATAATCATGCAGTAAGTGCAGTTTCACAGCTGAGGTCTCTGAAAGGTGATTTATTGGCTGTGTATTGTTACTATAAGTACATTTTTGAAAAGTATGTTTTTAATGTTCGGTGAGTTGAGAAATGTTTGAAGTAGTTACTTGGAAAAAAACCCATCTTCTATTTCTCAGTAATCACACTTGTAATAGATTTCATTAAGTTTTTTCCACATTACAGGTTATATTAAAAGGACTATTAATAACCCCATCCCTGTTGGCTCCCTACTGTGCTCATGAACTAGCAATACGACAACAGCAGGGACTTTAACGAGGCTTCTTCTGCCAGCACCTGACTGGCTCTCTTTTTGCATCTACTTTTAAACAGCATCTCTTGCTGAGGGAGAGGACAGATGGTAGGTTTCAGAGTCCCTGTATTTACTGTCTGGTTTTGCTCTGCAAAATGTTTCTTGGTTGACAGAACTCTTCAAAATGCTTCAGACTATATATAAACTCTTCTTCTCACACTAAGAATCTATGATTTGAGTTTTTTCATATAGAGAACATAGCGTAGTCTGTAGCTATGGGGTTGATTGATGACGTTTGAAGTATGCTTTTATTTTGAAAAACTCCAGTAACTTCCGAGTGTTAGACATAGCAGCTATTAACGGGTTAGTGAAGAAACACGAAAGGCGTCGGAACATAAATACATACATTTCATCACATTTATGTGAAAATGGGGGCTTGCTTGGCTTTGTGCTCTTTGGCCAGCTGTGTAAGTATCGCATATGAATGTCTGTTTTAGATATTTCCGGAAGGCTTTTGTTTATTCTCCCACTGTTAGGTTAAACTAAGGATAACATTAGTAATTGGTGTCAGGTTTAAGTGTTAGTTGTGAGGTTAGGCATGTGATAACTTCAACAAATGTGAGACCATTTATAAATAGCTGATCATTACTGTTACTTGGGAAATCGGCCAATACTCGACGTTAGATTTAGGGCAGTTAGCGTAGCAAGCTAGTCAGAAGTGAACAGGCCATTTTCATCGCGTTGTTAATAAAATGGAAAGTTAGTGACGTTTGATGTTTAAAGCTGACGAGTTACTGACACCAGATGTAAGGCATGTGATTTTGATTGCCTTCGTAGGAAACCAGCTCATTTTTAGACCGGCTTAACAAGTGCAGGGTGTGTTCAACCGTTTATATATGGGAACTAGGGTATCTGTAAAGGTGGAGTGTTTTCGTTGATGAAATAAAATACATGGAGGAACCTTGCGCTCTAATGTTTTTTTTTTTTGTTTTTTTTTGTAATTAAGCATTTAAGTGAGAGGCACGAATTTCATGTTACTTGTATCTAAACATCAACCCTTGGAACTGCCATGTTTAAAATTTACCCACACAGTAGTTCAGCTAACCTATTTATGAGTGCCATCACACCTAAGCAGGTGATATATTTTTGTGGCTGTCTTCAGCTTCAACTCTCACGCTCTTTATCGCTCTCTCCTCCTACCCCTCCATCCTCGACAGGCCTCATGTCTGTGTGGCTCAGCACCATGTCTTTTGTGTGGTTGCTGTCCCTCTTCAAATAACTCCACCATCACCCGCTTGGTTTTCTCCTTCTTCTTGCTGATGGGAACCTTTGTGTCTGTTATCATGATCCTTCCTGGAATGGAAACGCAGCTTCGCAAGGTAAGACCTTTGTTCTTATTGTCATATTTATGTATATAATGATATGCAATAGTATTTAACATACAACTACTCATAATATACACCATATAGTCATAATAATAATCGTCGTAATGATCATAATAATAATAATATTACATAATGAGGTGTGGCTGGAAACTTAGGTCTCTGTAGGCCTAGATACCTGTTAGCAATCACAGCAACAACTGGTCCTGAGATTTGCTGTGATTGCTAAATCTCTATTTCTGCAGATCTGGAGACCAGTCAGTAACCCCTTGGTAAAGATAAGTGGCTAGGAAAAAGTGTTTGTGGCCAGTGGTTGCTGGTATGAAACTGGAGAGAAAGGGGTTTACGGTGCTGCACCGAAAACCTTCTTGAGATTGTTTTGGTCGTCAGCCGATTGGCGCAGTTGCGCATAATTTGTTTGAAAGACAACTTGTCTATACTCATCAATCAGGCTCGCAAAATTTCAAAATCCCTGGTAGCCCTTGGGGGCAGGGACTCTTCAGTTTTTGGTAGCCCAAAATAAATTTAAGTAGCCCGAATAAAAAAGAGAGCAATTTTTTGATTGATGTTTTGTTTCCGTTACAATATTATACTTTAATGTATAATATTGTAACGGAAACAAAACATTAATCAAAAAATTGTTGAATCACAAATTACAACATTGTATAAAAATTACAATCATCAACTCAAATACTTGGTTCTAATTGAACAGAAATTTCTTTGAACTTGTAAGAACTGTGTAGGACATGAATCAGTCTGTGTCAGATCCTGAATTTGTAATTTCCACTGAAGTCATGGGTAAGAGGCAAGTGGAACCAAGATCTAGGACATTTGCTTTTTGAAGTTTGCAAAGACTGCTAAATTTTGCCAGTGGTAGTTCACTCTTTGCAACATAGTAGCTGTTCTAAACAGATTTTTCAGGTTTATTTTTAGTATGTTATTTGCAATTGGTGTTTGTTCTGGGAAAGATATTGCAGACTGAGCAATAATGCATTTCTTGCATTTCTCATGGGTTCTAATGGGGGCCTTTCTTAAAATGACTGGTCCCAGTAACAAAGGCGCTTGTCGACTCAGAAATCGAGGGAAAACCAACAACACACCCGGCAGAACATTATGTTATTTACACGGGTGCACATAAGTGGTCCGCATGTGCGCATTCGCTGTCAAAATAAAAGACGCGCACCAGATAAGAAGTTGCAACGCGCGTTTGCGTCGATATAAAAAGCACTGTTTTTGTCCGCTAGAGTGGGATTTTCTGCACCACATCTCTGTGCGTTCATCATTTGTTTGAAGCCAGCTCACTTCCTGCAACCACTTTTCCGAGAATACGCGCTTCTTTTGTGGTTCGGACTCCTTCTGACATTTCTTTGGAGGTGGAGGAAAAAGTAATTGCTTAAAGGAGCTTTTTCGACATCTGTTCGACATCTGAGTTCTAAACAAATGTCTGTCCTCCTCCTGAAAATCTTATGTACGCAAACACGCGTTGCAACTTCATATCTTGTGCGCGTTTTTTATTTTGACAGCGAATGCGCACCTGCGGACCACTTATGTGCAGCCCTGGTTATTTAGCTCGTCATATTGCAGCCACAGAAATTCTTTTGTCCATGAAACAATAAAGCTGCACTTTTTTTTTGCCTTATAGTCTGATTTGTCATAACTTTTCCATTTTGTGGTCACCTCTTCACCCTGACCTCTCTTATTTGGCTCAGCAGAACTAAAATATATATCCTGCTGCTTTTACACACGCACTCACATAACGCTCAGCGATCTGCGCGATCAACCTTTAACATGTTTAAGCTTGCTGCGGGAGATTTCACTTGTCATGTTTGCATAGTAAGCTAACCATGTCAGAGGAATTGGTGCGCAAATTATCATCACTCACAGATCAGTGCTGTCGCTCTCTATACACAGTTCGCGCGATTGCAAGGTGAAAGCAAAAAACAAGAGCAAATTCAAACGGGATTTCAATATGTCACATATTGACAGTGGCTCACCGATGCCAATGACATAATTACCCAGCTACATTTCCGAAAGAATGCAAAAGCACTGACATATATTTTTCCTTCCTCTGATAGCCCAACGGGCAGGGCAGAGATAGATTTTGGTAGCCCCGGGACGTCGGGCTAGCGATTTTGCCAGCCCTGCCAACTGCTGTCACAGTGGTAGTGAAACTGAAAAATGATGCAAACAAGAAAGACAGCACATTTGCCTACAAAGGAGAAGTTTCTGGTTTGCGTCACACTCTTCAAGTTTCACCACAGTAGAAAAGTGTTTGCAGGCAAATCATTGCACCCATGCAGACTATGGGCGACCGTGACAATCTGGTAGCAAACAACATAGTCACAAGAAATTTTTTGCAGCACCCTCTTGATGACTGACTTCACCTGGCAACACCCAGAAACTTCCAACAGCCACTCTGCTAGGAAATGCACTTTTTTTTTCTAGTGACTGAAGGTTGCCAGGTGGGTCACCAACCAGTCTCTGGGTTTATGTGACCAAAGCCTTACTCAAGTATGTAAAATGATGCAGATCTATTGTTGGATCCTTTTCTTGTAGCTACTTTATCTCTAAATAATTTATTGTAAAGTTCTCATATCTCCATTTAAGTAATGTTACCTGAGAAGTCATATCCTGATTGTAGTGCACAAAATTAGCTGCAACAACAGCTTTTACAGTGTTGTTACAAACTAGAAAAATAGAAAAGGTCATTGTATATTGTTGAACAGGTGTTAGCGAATTAGAAAATGAACTATGATATTTCACTCATTATGAATCCCCTTCATCAAGCATTTAGCTAAACGCTAACCATGGATTCACTATAAAGTAGTCAGTGTGCCCTTTCTTAGTGATTGTCTCACTGTATGTTATGCATTCAGTTTTGTCCTGACTTCTACTAAAATAAAGAAGCACCTTTATATGAAAGCCTGTATTCCTACAACTGGCAGGACCTTTGCTAACTTTGGTTACTGCTGGATAGTATTCAGTATTTTTATTTTTCAAAATACAGGGTGGCCCATTTATATGGATACACCGTAATAACATGGGAATGGTTGGTGATATTAAAGTCCTGTTTGTGGCACATTAGTATATGTGAGGGGGCAAACTCCTCAAGATGGGTGGTGACCATGGTGGCCATTTAGAAGTCGGCCATCTTGGATACAACTTTTGTTTTTTCAATAGGAAGAGGGCCATGTGACACATCAAACTTATTGGTAATGTCACAAGAAAAACAATGGTGTGCTTGGTTTCAACGTAACTTTATTCTTTCATGAGTTATTTACAAGTTTCTGACCACTTATAAAATGTGTTCAATGTGCTGCCCATTGTGTTGGATTGTCAATGCAACCCTCTTCTCCCACTCTTCACACACTGATAGCAACACCGCAGGAGAAATGCCAGCACAGGCATCCAGTATCCGTAGTTTCAGGTGCTGCACATCTCGTATCTTCACACCATAGACAATTGCCTTCAGATGACCCCAAAGATAAAAGTCTAAGGGGGTCAGATCGGGAGACCTTGGGGGCCATTCAACTGGCCCACGACGACCAATCCACTTTCCAGGAAACTGTTCATCTAGGAATGCTCGGACCTGGCACCCATAATGTGGTGGTGCACCATCTTGCTGGAAAAACTCAGGGAACGTGCCAGCTTCAGTGCATAAAGAGGGAAACACATCATCATGTAGCAATTTCAAATATCCAGTGGCCTTGAGGTTTCCATTGATGAAGAATGGACCCACTATCGTTGTACCCCATATACCACACCAAACCATCACTTTTGTTGTTCCAACAGTCTTGGAGGGATCCATCCAATGTGGGTTAGTGTCAGACCAATAGCGGTGGTTTTGTTTGTTAACTTCACCATTCACATAAAAGTTTGCCTCATCACTGAACAAAATCTTCTGCGTGAACTGAGGGTCCTGTTCCAATTTTTGTTTTGCCCATTCTGCAAATTCTGTGCGCCGATCTGGGTCATCCTCGTTGAGATGCTGCAGTAGCTGGAGTTTGTAAGGGTGCCATTTGTGAGTAGCTAATATCCGCCGAAGGGATGTTCGACTAATGCCACTCTCCAGTGACATGCGGCGAGTGCTACGCTGTGGGCTCTTGCTGAATGAAGCTAGGACAGCCACTGATGTTTCTTCATTAGTGACAGTTTTCTTGCGTCCACATTTTGGCAAATCCAACACTGAACCAGTTTCACGAAACTTAGCAAGCAGTTTGCTAACTGTAGCATGGGAGATGGGTGGTCTCGTAGGGTGTCTTGCATTGAAATCTGCTGCAATGACCCGGTTACTGCGTTCACCAGATATCAACACAATTTCGATCCGCTCCTCACGTGTTAACCTCTTCGACATGTCAATGGCTGTGAACAAAGAGAAACTTGTAAATAACTCATGAAAGAATAAAGTTACGTTGAAACCAAGCACACCATTGTTTTTCTTGTGACATTACCAATAAGTTTGATGTGTCACATGGCCCTCTTCCTATTGGAAAAAACAAAAACAAAAACAAAAGTTGTATCCAAGATGGCCGACTTCTAAATGACCACCATGGTCACCACCCATCTTGAGGAGTTTGCCCCCTCACATATACTAATGTGCCACAAACAGGATTTAATATCACCAACCATTCCCGTGTTATTACGGTGTATCCATATAAATGGCCCACCCTGTACCGTAACATTGTGTTTTTTGTAACAATTAAAGCTGGAAACAGTGATACGTCTAAGTCACGACTTGTATTGCAGTACCTCTGAAAACCAGTAGTAATTGAATTGCTATTTGATACATGGTTTACTTTTTTAGTTAAGTTTAACTGCAAGCTTGTTTGATTTGACTTTCATCTGTTCCACAGATCCCAGGATTTTGCAAGGGCGGAACTTCAATACCTGGTATTGAAAACCAGGTTGACTGTAATGTCATCGTGGGGTACAAGTCTGTGTATCGAATGTGCTTTGCCATGACCTGCTTCTTCTTTCTGTTCTGTGTCATCATGATTCGTGTCCGTAGCAGTAAAGACCCACGTGCAGCTATTCAAAATGGGTGAGAACCTTCTTTTTTTTTTTTATTGCAGAAGAATGGGTTAAGGGAGGGAGGTATGTGTACTGTACTACTTCTGTATTTCTTCTGTACTAATGGTAAGTTTGTAAATCTTCAGGTTCTGGTTCTTTAAGTTTCTGATCCTGGTCGGGATTACAGTGGGAGCCTTTTTCATCCCTGATGGGACATTTCACGATGGTATGAATATCTGTTTGCTGAATTACAAGAAACAGCAACTGTACTATATCCTTTTCTTGAGAAATGATAATGAGAATATACACATACCTGTTCAGCAGATTGAGGATGCTGTATCTTTTCCTTTTCATTTCACAGTGTGGTTTTACTTCGGATTGGTGGGATCCTTTATCTTCATTATAATCCAACTCATACTCCTCATTGACTTTGCCCACTCCTGGAACAAAGCCTGGGTAGAAAATGCTGAAAATGGGAACAAATGCTGGTTTGCAGGTAACGTATTCAAGAGTTTCGTGATAGACTCCATATTTGATACTGTATTGACTTTTTTTTTTTAATAATGATGGCACACAAAATCTGATTTAGTATAGAGTTATATTGGTATGTGACATTTCTGGCATTGACACAGGATGAAGCAGAGCTTCTCTGCTGCCCGAGTCAATTTCATCATTTTTCTTAAAATAATAATCCTGTTATACCATCATTAATGTTATTGTGTATTCATTTCAATTCCAGGGCTGCTGTCTTTCACTGTCCTCCACTATGCACTGGCTATCGCTGCTGTGGTGCTTTTCTACATTTACTATACAATGCCAGATAACTGCACAGAGCACAAAGTCTTCATCAGCCTCAACCTTATCTTCTGCGTCATCGTCTCCATTGTTTCCATCTTACCAAAGATACAGGTACAAACATGGAAACTGTATTTCTTCATGTTGGATACCGCACAGGAGCGATTGCAAGAGGTTAAAGATATTTACTGGATTTGTAAAATGTGAACCACTAGGGAACAGTGTCTACCAGAGCTAGGCAAATGTTTTGTATTGTAGCCCAACTCTCTTACCAGAAACAGAAAAACTGAATGTTGTCTAAGTTTGGGACAGTGCAACAACTTCCTGGTCGGCTGGCTTTCTGAGTGTAGTTTGCATGTTCTGCAGTAACAGTGGTTTGCGTTATCCCTGTGTGACACACATGTGACCTGCTCAGAAGTACCTCGTCTGTTACTCTTACAGTTGGAATAGAATACAGCCTCCTTATATGGAGGAGGTTGGTAAATGCAAACAATACCCTGGTTAATGATTTGGTACATAGCTGTTATTCACATACAGCAAACACATTGTTATTATTAGCTTAAGCAGAGTGAGGTTTTTATTTTTATAGTCAAAAAGTGTAACTTTTAATGTAAACAGCTTAGAAAATCTGAGAAGCTCTAAGAAAATTGTAAGAACTTGTTCAGCCAACCTAATACCTAATTAATTACAGTAGGCTATATCCTCGTTTGCTGTGTGTGAACTCATGTAAGCATTATTCAGTGCTCTCTAACTGATCTCCTTTTCTCTTACCTCCTGGGTTGGCAGCGACATGGCAGCTGTACCTTTGCAGCTACTTCATTTGTTTCATACACTTTAGCTTCATAGCTAACAGACAGCAGTACATTCATCGTCTGCAGCAGAAAGCCTGCCACCCTCCCTGTCGCAGTCAGCGGACTGAACTTGTTCTCTGGCAGATACCAGTGCTTGAAAGAAACCCGGATGTTTGCGTTTTGCTGCTGTTTGTATTTTTTTTTTCCTCTGGTTTCTTTCCAGGAATTAGTGCTGGTAGTAATAAGGGCTGCTTTCCAGGTCCTTCAGGCAATGTTTGCTGCCCTGATAACTAAAACCTTTCATATCTGCCTTGCCATCAGCATTTCCTCTTCCTCTCACATTGGACTTAGTGTAGCAACCAGTCTGCCCTATCTTGTGATACAAATTTGTGTATCACAAAAGTACACTACACCTATTTTTAAGTTCACTTAATGTCTCTTTTTTTTATTTCTTATTTTCTTTTCCCCCATGTTTTGTATAGAAACTCATGGCAGTTGTTTCTTTGCATTCTGTTAATGGCTTTAGTTAACTTTTGATGGTTTAAGTACTTTTTAGTTTTAGGTACCTTTAAATCCTTTTAAGTACTTTTTACCACTCAGTTGTAAAAGGTTGATGGGGTATTGTCAACCTATGGGCGGGCGAATGGCGTGGACCCAAAAGATTGTAAATGTGATAACTCAAAAAACATGCAACGTAGGACTTTGTTGGTAGATCAAACTATGATATTTATTTCAGTCTCAGATGAGTTCAAGTCTCTGTGGCCTAAACCTCAAGGTCAGAGGTCAGGTTTTCTGAGTGTTTTGTCAATATTCTTCCCCAAATCTTTATGAATGAGTATTTCTTCATAGGCTCTGTTGAGTTTGTGATGCAAACAAGCAGCACATTCAAACACTGTTAAATAAACCTTCCTTTCAAAGCAGCTGAACATTTTATTTTATTATTATTTTGTTAAATATTTTTACTTTTTCTATTTACAGGCAACTCAACCGTACTCTGGTCTGCTTCAGGCTTCTATTATTTCCCTCTACACCATGTATGTCACCTGGTCTGCGATGACCAACAATCCCAGTGAGTCTTCTGGCTTCTTAATCCTAAGTCTACCTTAGGTTTTACTTGCATGTTTTTTTTTTTCCTGTTTCCTGACTGTTGTCATTTATTATATGTACTTGCTGTTTATTTGTCGCAGCATTTTTATTTGAAAGGTGAGTTTTTCCCTGGGACTCTAAATAAACAAAGAGCTGCTTTTTGCTAATAGTTAGCACACCCTCTGTGTCTCATTTTCATGTGAGTTGCATGTCCCCTGTGAATAGTCACAATGGGCAGTGTTGTGCTGACTAGTTACATTCATGTTAAGATGTAGTCATCTTAGTCCTACTGACGTGACGCTGAAGATGTAATGACTCGTCATCTCAAAGCTGTGGACGACCAATTTAGTGAATACAATAACTGGAGAACGAGGTGACGTCAGATTTTCAAATGAATATGATAGGTGTATTTGCTAAAAATCTCAGACGAGTTTGAATGTGAGTGACTTCAACCTCAAGGTCAGAGGTCAGGTTTTTTTCCCTTTTGTTCTGCTCACTTTATCAGTACTGGCAAATGGCTGCCCATCCCTGAGCCTGGTTCTGCTGGAGGTGTCTTCCTGTTAAAAGGGAGTTTTTCATTCCTACTGTTGCCAAGTGCTTGCTTATAGGAGTTTGTGTGATTGTTGAGGTTTTCTCTCTAATATTGTAGAGTCTTTAACTTACAATATTAAAGTGCCTGACTCTTGTGATTTGCTACTATATAAATAAAATTGAAGTTGAGTTGTGAAGCAACTTTCACACCAGTGAAGCACTAGTGTGAAAGACACTGTTAAGATGAAAAACATTGAATAAATAATTAAACGTTTAAATGTTAGAAGTTTAACAGTAAAGGGAAAAAGGTGTATTCATGGATTTTTGATACTTTAAAGTTGCATCTTCAGTGCTGTTAGTTACAGAAGAGGAAAAAAAACATTAAAAAATGTGTATTGCCATTATAGTCAAGATGGAAGTCAGAGACTTTAATTCATTAATATGTCATTTTGCAGACCTTCTCACTGTATAATAATGTGCTTTTCAAAACATTTTATAATTGGTGTGTACAATTTCTTCGTGGTCTTCTGTGCACTTTGCCTCTTATAGATCGTAAGTGTAACCCCAGCCTGTTGAGTCTAGTGTCAAACGTCAACACCACTCAACCGTCTGGTGGCAGCCCTACAGGACAGGTGCAGTGGTGGGATGCTCAGGGCATTGTGGGATTGATCATCTTCCTCTTTTGTACTCTCTATGCCAGGTAAGATTAGCAGTGCCGGCAAATAATATATGTTCTGTTTTATTTGCTTTTGTTAAACTTCCTCATTCTGTCTCTCCCTCAGTATCCGTTCATCCAGCAACACCCAGGTAAACAAGCTGATGCAGACAGAGGAGGGCGGAGGGTCAGGTGGAGAGGGTGTGGTTGGAGAGGATGGTATCCGCAGGGCTGTTGACAATGAAGAGGAGAGTGTCACTTACAACTACTCCTTTTTCCATTTCCACCTCTGTCTGGCCTCTCTGTACATCATGATGACTCTTACCAACTGGTACAAGTAAGTACTCACAGCAGACTGACAGACATGAAGCAACAGGTACGATATGAGACTTTTGACCCTGACGGTGAATTTAAAATCCATAATTTTCACCTTTATCAGTTACTTACATACAGCTACTTGTGATCGCGGCACAGTAGCAGTGGAGCTCCTTGGTAAAACATTTAAAGATAAAAAACAAAACAAAGGATAAAACATGTTTCAATGTTTATGTGGCGGTTTAAAGTTCTGACACCCTCCAATCGAACCACCAGAGGGCAGACTAGTTCACCTGAAAGTTCTTCATTCTTTCAGCACAGATTGAATGTCAGCCTCATGAATCATCTCGGTTTAGATGAACCTCACCCACCACCACAGTATCTTTGTTTTTTCTTTCTTTTGTGACCAATTCATGTATGTAGAGGAAGTGTGGATGAATTTCCAAACATGTGGTAGGTTGAGTTGGTGTAAACTAAATTGCTACTTTTTCCTCTGTGTCCTCCAACAGACCAGAAACCAACACCCAGGTCATGCAGAGCACTATGCCAGCTGTTTGGGTGAAGATGAGTTCCAGCTGGCTGGGCCTCGGGCTTTACCTTTGGACCCTCATTGCCCCTCTTATTTTCCCTGACAGGGATTTCAGCTGAGCGTGCATCATCTTTCACTTATATTTGATTATTTGTTTTCTGTTTTTTGGCGGCTGGTGAAGTCAAGTTGCTAAGAAGGAAACAGAAAGAATGTTATTAAGAATTTTTATTTCTTGATGTTTCTGTTTTGTTTTTGTTTTTACATTTGTATGTGTTGTTATTGTGTTTGTGTTGGTTTACACCTCTTGGTTGGCTTATTTGGTGTAATAATTAAAACGGATATTGTTTAAGAAGATTTTAAATGTTTGGTAAGTTTAGAGTCTTTACTTACCCATGGGAATTTTTCATTTTCCAGTGACTCACATTAATAGGCTTGCCGCCCTACCTTCTGTAGTGTGAGCATATAAGCACCAGTACCTCCGTTCTAAGTTTTAAATTCCATAACAACGACTCAGCAACAAGGCACTTTCTCAATACCTCAGACATTTCAGTTAGATTCCCTTTTAAAGGTCTTTCAGATCAGAGCTCTCTGATTGGCGCAATCTGGAATACCCCTGATTAGCTGTACTCCTTTACTGCAGGGGGCACCGAGGAGAGCCCTGATCGGGAGCCTCAGAATGAGGTGACTGTGAAAACTAGATAAGACTAATATGGCACGCCC
Source organism: Haplochromis burtoni (assembly GCF_018398535.1). Taxonomy (NCBI): domain Eukaryota; kingdom Metazoa; phylum Chordata; class Actinopteri; order Cichliformes; family Cichlidae; genus Haplochromis; species Haplochromis burtoni. Next base: position 93,710 of record NW_024582807.1, read on the forward strand.
TTCAGATCATAACAGGGCTTCCCCGCAGCTACTAGGCTGCAAGCAAATACATGTGATTGCACCTTGAGCAAGAGTGTCCTAATAGACAGCCAGTCTAATCTCAGCTCTTCCTCGTCTGCTCCAAGCTAAGATGATTTTTCTCTGGTGCTAAGCTTTTCCATGCCTCTGACAGCCACAGACAACAGTGTTTATGTCATGTATAGCAAACTGTTTGCAGCAAGGATTCTTGTATTGATCCGTAGCAGTCAGCGTCATGCAGTGTGCAGTGGTATGGTTCAGGAGGTGAAGCATAAATCCCACCCTACCTGCATTTACAAATGCCATTATAGTAAGGAGGTTGCACCGTGAATTATTGGGCTAAAAACTGGATTTTTAAATGTCTCAATGTACAAAACAATAATAATGCATTTTCAAATTGCTGTTATTGATTTTTATTGCTGGTATTGACTTTCGTAGTGATTCGATGGCTGTAATGGTGATACAGTACTCTTACATATGCATTATATAGTTGTTACCTCAATTTCAGTCTGACTGGAATGAGTTGAAATAAGGTGAGTATATTTTGTAATTGTGGAAAAAGTTTTTGGTACAATCCTGATTTGCAGTTGTCATTTTCAGACATTTCGCTGGACACACACACATGAATCGGATGTTGTGTTTCTTTGGCTGCATATGAGTGTAGTGAATGCAGTTTTTCAAAAGTTTTCTGATTGATTTAACTTTTTTTTTAACGTTGTTTATATATTTTGTCACATTAAGGGGAATATTACAGATAAATTTCATGTTGGATCATGATTTAAAATTTCATAACACTATTAAGTGCCTTTCTGTAGTTCCACTTTTCAAAAAGTATCCTAATAGATCACTAATGCTGATGTGCTTACTACACCTTGCCTTACATCGTGGCGATCTGGTCATTGCATGCCATTAAGCACTGGTCTGTAACATAAACTGTAAATGTAATTTATGTATAGACTCAGTTTTTAATAAAGATGAAACGCTTCTCCACTCATTGTTTTAAATGAGTCTCAATACAAACTTTGGATTAAATAAATAAATCACAACTACAAACGTGGAGTTTTACACCAAAACCTGTTTGTGGGCAGAGCTGTGCTTGTTTCTTTGGTGGCTTTGCCATTGTAGGGCTATTCAGGTTTCTTGTTATAGATTGGACATAAATCCTTCATGCTTATGGGTGCTAATGGTGGACGCAGGCTGATTGCACTCTTTTCCTAACATGTAGATTAAAGTGATGAGGCACCAGAGTCTGGGACTGAGGAGCTCACAGGCACTAATGTGCTGATTTTTATCTGTCCATCAGTTGTGTGATTGGGGGACACTCATCAGCTGCTAATGCTTTGCTGATTGTACTTGTAGTTATCTTGTTGTCACACGAGTACAACGCTAAACTGAAAGTGAACCATTTCCAGTCTATAAAAGGGTTCAGCTCTCACCATGTTTTACACATTTGTTCTTAACTCGAAATCAAAGCAGCAAAATGTGTGCAATCGCTCCTCTCTGCTGGTACAGAGACAGCACAGTGTGTGCCAATCTCCGCTGTGTTATTTCCTCCTTGCCTGGCTGGTAGACAGGACATGTTGGTTTTGGCTGCTGTACTCACTCAATCCAGTCGGCTCTGAATGTGGAAATATTCAGGACATACTGCCTCCTGTGGACCTCCACCCTCCCGCAGCAACACCCCTCCATCAGCCTATCCATTTCAATCCTGAGTTGATGGATTGTGCCTGTTTGACAGACTGAAATCTGATGTATTTCACTTTAAGCTGAGGAAACAAAGACTTCCTAAACACTGTGGGGAAGATGACAACACTTCACTAAATCCTTAAAGAAAACAGCTCTGAAAATAGCAAGGAGTCTTTAAAAAAAAAAAGAGTCCAATTATGACTATTCAACAGATTTAAATTTGGACAAGCCGGGAAAACACAACTGCCACAGGAGAGGACAGCAGTTGTGTGGCTGCAACATCTGCGTAAAGGACTTTACTGAAAAACTGAACAATTTTTAACTGCAGCTGCAGGCGTGATATCCAATGCTCTGTTTCTGCATTTGGCTTGTTGTGATGTGGTGATGCTGGAACACTGCGCATTGCATGCATGTTTGCCAGCCTTTCCTTTTGGCTTTTTGCAGTTTTTGTCTGCATACTTGTGCCTGACATGTGACTTCACTTCATGGAGAAACAGAGTGCATGTCAAGTCTTGTGTAATCACTGTCAAACGCACAGGCATTTGTAGTAAACTACCAAAACTGAAAGAAGCCATGTCTGTCCTCTGACAGGAGCAGGCTTGCAGCACATCCTCCAAATCTCTGACGCTTTGACCCCACAAAACTGTTTTATCTCCTATTTCTTCATTTCTCCCTCACTGACTGGAGCGTTTACATTATAAAACAGACTTATTAAACAAACACTCTTCTTTCATTAGCCCCATCTGAAATGTAACAGCATCTGAATTCAGGCAGCACCAGCACCCGAGAACAAATTAGCCAGGCGTCATAAATTTCACTTTTATTTCCCCTGCTATCATCAGGTGTACAAATGTGAGATCTGGTTTTCTCATTGAGTAGATTTAAGACTCTCCTCGTCTTCGGCCATTGGCTCCAGCGTCATAAATCTCACTTTCATTTCCTCTGTTATCATCAGATGCAATTTGTCGCCGCAATAATCGGGAGCTGTAATGTGCTGATTATGAGCCACTTAGTGTAGCTCTGCAGCCATGCTTAGTTAGGCCTGCTGGGATTTTTAATTTTAGATTGATTCAGACAATCGTTATCACTTGCAGTGTTAGCCCTGACCTTAATCTCGGCTTGCAAATGTCAGTGTTTGGCCGCATTTTAGTCAAGAACGAGTTCCGCCTCCGCACTAAAGCATGAGACTATTTCAGTTTTGTTTCGCACTTTCATATTGCAAATATTGAACAGTGAGCGGTGTTGACTTCTCCTGATGCTGATTTAGATAAGTACCGTTTTTGTTAGGGGTTATGCATCCCTGACCACCTCTTTGACGGAATGACTGGAAATGCCTGTCTGAGGTGTAATTGGGTTTTAAGAGTGGAATCCAGGCCCATTGAATTATGCACTGCATGCAGGGGAGCTAATTGAGTTTGGACCCTGCTGGCATACTGCACGAGCACTGGAAACATTTACCCAACATTAAGCCCCAATTAGGCTTTTCGGGATTGGAAACTTGTTGCGGGATGATGGGAAGATGCTGATGCCCGACAGACTGCGCTGTGCAGTTTCTCTCCACTAAATATGTATGGTCCGCTAACAGCTCTGCTCGTTCCTGTTGAACTGATGAACTTCCTCTGTATTTCCACGTTCTCGCACAGCACAGGCTACAGTGCAAAGCAGTCCCTCTGCTCTAAGCTGGAAGTCTACAAGTCTGAGTGTGTGCGCATGCTCTCCCTCAGCTCAGAGGAGCAGCTAATGCAGTTATATAATAGTTAGCGCAGCCGGCGTCTGCTGTGAGCCAAATGCCAGGCCGGTCTGGTTACATAAGCTCGTCAGAGTCATATTGTAGCACTCCGGAGCGCTCACACCACAGCATGTCCCCGCTCCTTTCACTGTCTCTTCCTCCGTCTCTCACTTCCTAACGCCGTTTTTCTTTGCTTTCCCATCCTCTCGTTTGTACACCTCTCCTCGCATCCACCCCTCCCTCTCAACCTCCCTCGCACTTTTCCTTTCCTTTTCCCCTCTCCGCTGCAGAGCTGTTCTCAGCCACGAGAACAAAGAGTTTTTGTGCTGGATGCAGATGCACAGACAGCTCAGAAAATATGAGACACAAAAGAGCAGGACTAACTGTACGCTCACAAGTGCATTCTCCAGTGAAACATCAGGACATGTGCAATTCAGTTGCTGGATGCCTTGGCAGTGACGATGGGTGAGTCAGGTGAAGAGATAAGCTCCGGTTGCCAGTTACCACAACTCGTGCACTCTGATGTCCACTGGCCTTTGATTACCATTTGATCTCCAGGAATGCCTTTCTCATTGACCTTTTGCATCTACCTCCCATAAGTCTCTACTTATGGGCCCACAAATAGGAGAAGGTCAGAGAGCCATGGTCAACAGATCAGCACCCATTGCAGCCGGGTGTCTGCCAAAAACTGCAAACTAGAAGTGAGCAGATCGATCCAAATATCGATAGTGTCCATCCCTAAACTTGTATTGATATTGGAACGGTACTAGCACGGTAGCAGGATAGGCTTAATACTTATGTGTCTGTCTCTGAATCATACCCAATATGATTTAGAGACAGACACATTTACATACCAGGCCTGTTATAACGTTATATCAAGCAATTATTGTGGAAAGTAAAAATCAGTAATCAATTGGCCATTAAAATGGGTTCAACTTTGGCTAACTGATGATCATTCATCTCATAAACATAACACGGTTCCCTACATAAGCTCCCTTTAAAGGTTAAAAGTATCCTTAGGGATATCGTTACATTGGCCCTGTATTTACTTGGTATCGGGTCCTAAAACTGCAGAATGGCACAGCACCCTTGCGCAATTGAAGTTAATTCATTTATGGTTTCAGCTCATAACAAATCATTGTTAAGATCTTTTGTGTGATGTCATCTCAGTCACTCGTTCAAGTAGACTGTTGTGGTACAGGATGGAGGTGTGCGGTGATGGTGTAGGTCCACGGAGGAAAACAAAGTGGATAAACGGCTCAGTTTGACTCCAGAACTCTCACACTCACTGCGCGAGCTTGTCTAGCTAATTAGAATTAACAGCATTAACCAGGAACCGCTCCTCTCAACCAATGGCGTCCTTCTACAGCTTATGATTATTCATGAGGCGGGGCTCGGCGCGCCAGCCCACTGGTGGAGGCTGACGGGAGGGCGGTGCCCACCGGACCTACCGCGCGGGGTGGTGCGGAACCGCGGAGTGTGTCTTGCGTAGGGCGAGATGTTGTTTTTTTGTGGCGATCTGCTGAACGTGGCATCGCTGTCCGGTCTGACACAACAGTGGGAAGCACAACCAGCCCCTCCGGTCCTCCCTGCACAGAAACCCGGGCGCACAGCAGCTGATCCCGGCGCATCACAATCCAGGAAATGCGGACTTCTGGCCCCTTCGCAACGGGATAAATGGCTGCAGCGCCAGCACTGTAGCAAGCTGGTAAATATGAACCGTGTCGGCTGTTTGTTACTTACTTTCATTTGGCTCGTGGTGCTCGTCAGAAAGAAAGCGCGAGAGAGACAGAGAGGGGAGGGGTACACGGTGTGAAGTTGACAGCTGATCCCGGCCGTATTTTATTTTATTTTTGGTGTTTATTTATTTTGAAAAGCGTGAGTGTGATATGAAGTTGAGCGATGCGTTTTGGTGATAAATGATTAAAGATGTGTTGCGTGTAGCGGACCCGAGCAGCAGCGAGTTTATTTTTTCCCTTTTCACCAAAGTACTGTACGCTGAAGTAGCGGCAGGGGCGCTGCACATATACAGCTGACAGCATATGCTTCATCATGCACCTTCATTCACCCCGGCTGTCCTCAATAGCTAACCGGCTGAGGAGAGCAGGAGTGGTGGGGATGGGGGGCTAGCACACGCACGCTACGCATAAACACGCGATTCACGATCAGGCCTGTGAAGTTATTTGTAATGGGCTACACCTACACTTGGCAGATTTTTGGACGATGACATCATGCTTTTGTACTCTGTTGATCTGCTTTTATATGATAGATGGGCTCAGTTAACAAAACAGGGTTTTTTTGTTGGTCTTTTCATCTACTTGAAGTTGTGTCATTGAGTTTTAGTGTAACTCTATCTGTCTGTGTAAAATCAGAAGTTGGCATAAGGCAAAGTCATGGTTTTGCACCTCTGATGTTACTTTTACAGGAAGTGAGATATGGATAGCACTTGAAATCTGTTGTTCTGTGTAGATGAAGACCACAGCCAGCTGATGCTGTCTCGTTTTTGTTTTGTTTTGTTGTGTTTTACATAGGAGATGAGGTTCAGTACCTCATCAGTGCAAGCATTTGAAAAGGAAACAAACACAGCAGCCTCTATGCTGCAGCGTCCTTGGCGACGTCTGCCAGCTGTACTCTTTTAAGGCCCACCACAAAGATACAGTAAGATGTCACACCATAGTGGTAAAGGTGGTGTGGGGTGAAAAGGGAGAGAGGCCTATATGCAATTATTTCTTAGTGAATCAGCAGAAAGTGGCGAACTTACGGTGCTCCACTCTGGCCTGGATCAAGACCAGTTTGTGGTGTTGCTGGCTGAAGGACGGTGCTAGCTCAGCAGGCACCTGAGGAGAGCGCTGCTCCATTTCCTTGCAGAATTCCAAGACTGTTCGCGTCGTGGAGGATTTGGTCATTGGACAAAATACCTGCTGTCAGAGATTACTGCCATTAATAGTTTTGACATGGACGGGGATAAAAGGCGAGATTCGAGGCTTTGATGTTTTCACAACAGTCGAAAGTCAGAAGGCAGCTTGTTATGGATAATTACTACGTCTTAAAGTTGGAAACGAAGGTCTTGCAGAACCTGTTTTTATATGTGTGTGTGTGTGTGTGTGTGTGTGTGTGTGTGTGTGTGTGTGTGTGTGTGTGTATACACACAAGTCAACGGATTAGCAATGCCAGTTCACTATATAAAAAATATTCAGTGTCGTAGCTGAAGTCTTGAGCAATAAGTTTGATCAGGCACAATAGAGCAAATATAAGTGTCAGGAGTAACAGTGATTACTAAAGAACTTCGACTCTGCTCTATGTCTTGGTGTCTCTCCCACTGGCACAAGTACCACTTGAGAAAACAGGCCAGTTCTGGTCAATTAATAACAGCTTATACCCCATATCCCTACTTTCACGTGCACCCACAGTCACCTGGCATACCCTCTGCAGCTCTCGCACTCTCACTCAACCTTGCAGGTGGCAACGTGTTGATTTACTGCATGAAATGCCATTGGCAGCGAGGGGTCTTGTCGAGTTCCTGCTCAGACCTTCAGATGCATCCCCTGCAGACAGCAAGGTCTGATAAGCACTGTAGCACCGGAGCAGGAAGGTCGGGGAGCATGTGTGGTTTTTTCAAAGCGAGCTTGGCAGTTTAGACTGAACCTTTAACGCGAAATGTTTCACGGACGGCGTCACACCTTTCTACAAAAATTCAAACCGAGCGTTGGCTCTGGTGCTGTTGGTGTCTGCGAGCAGGTTTAAGTCTTGTTTTCTTCGAGAGGATGTTGAGGGGTTTTATTGGGATCTTCATGGGAAAAAAAGAACACATGTTGAAGATGTGTGGTAAGAGGGCACATCTTTCATCTCTCTGTGGCTGGTCACTAATCCTGTTCCTCCGAGGCACTGGAGAAGAATAGATGCACTGTAGTGCTCAGAGGCAGTAAACAGTAAACCAGGAACAAGTCTTGCATACACAAATTGCACGAATGCGCACCGAGTAAAATGGAGGTCAGGAGTGCCAATCTGGCAACTTCACAAATGCCCCAGTAGCCCAATAATCCTTTTGCAGGCATTCAGTAACACTGTAATGCATTCTGAATATTAAAAAGCATTTTCTTCACTTATCTAGCCCTGTGGCCTTCTGTGTAGTGCATGACTCTGCTTTGGTGTCATTTAGGTCAGTGTGTGTGTTTGTGTTTGTTTGCAGGGGTTACAGTTGTTTATCAGTGTCTGGCCTACACTCAGCCTCCTACCCGGGCCTGTGTATTGGCTGGCCCCTTCAAATGGAGTTTCTTTGTGTTTGCCAGGCAGGGACCAGAGTCTGTGCCGTATGTGTGTTAGTGCCGCCACCTGGCCCGCTCCCAGGTGTGCTCGTCCAGGTTATACAATGATAATCTTGGACGGTGATGTCCGTGCAGGCAGTGAAGGTTCTTACAGGAAGAGAAAGCGCAACAAAGTGGTTACTCGCTCGAACACTCCCTCCGTAAGCGTTAATCATTACCCACTCGAGCACCATTGGTAGCCAAGTGGAATGTCGAGAGGTTTGCTGCACGTAATGACAATCCTTCTTCGAAAATAGGCGACAAGTTGATTACATCCTAACTCCCAACTTTTCTCGAGACCCAATAAATTGCCATTATCACCAGATTTGTATTTTCTGTTGTCGTCTTTAGGATATGCAACAATCTGTGTGTTTTCTCCTTATATCAACACGGAGGGCATTTTTGTGCATGGGGTTCGCTGTCTGCAGCGGCCGGCATTTTGCAATACTTATTGTTGTAGTATGATTGTAAGCCTCTGTGCTCCACACCACAGGTATGTCTGAAAGGGGGCTCCGCCAGGATATCACTGCTGAGCTTTGTGTAATACTGGGGGTGAGGCTGATCAGTGCTTGAAAAAACACAAAAGCAAAAGTGATAACACGCACGATAAAGTTTCAGCTTTAGAGTTAGCAGTTATGTGAAAGAATTAAATCGCACTTTTTGGAGGTCAGGTATATAATCCTCCAGTTTGTTTGTTTTTTTTTTTGCATCTGTTGGCTTGAAAGAAAGAGAACGCACCCAGTGTGCGTATTGATCGATGGTGCAGGCAAGTTACTATATTTCACTACCAGATATCTCCACCACTTTCCAAATCTCTCGCTTTCACTCGCCGACTCCCAAGACACCGCTCTGACCACACCCCTCAGCGTGCAATGCATCTGCACAGATTGCAATCTCCAGATGATGCCTGTTCACCGCTCTAATCTGTGTTCATTAACTGACACCTGCAAAGATAACTAGTGTTTACCTCTGCTTTAACTTCTCTGAAATCTTATTGCTGTGTCCTCAGATGCAGGCTCTCAATCTGTCTCATCTTATATCAGTCCCATGAGAGTGTGTAAACTATGCAGGTGATGCAGACACAGTGCTGAACACTTATATAGTTATATATATATATTTATATGTGTGTGTGCATGTCCTCATACTAGCTTTCCCTCCTCTCTTTAGAGCTGATTTCTCTCCTCTCCTCTAATGGAGTCCTTTGTCTCAGTGAGTAAGGCACTCCTGCAGGAGCAGTAAGTGAGGATTGGAGGGGATTTCTGCTCTGCAGGAGGGTAAGAGGGCTTTGGGAGGGCAGAATCCTTCCAACCCTGCCGTGGATCTGCCGAGCAAATCAAGACAGCAGGCGATGCTCCAGCACAATCCTCCCCAGCCATGTCACTGTCACTGAAGTGGGGAGGGAGAGTGCGCCGTTCTTTCTTACTTGCTGTGCCTTACATGATGTGAGCTGTGTTGGCTTACAGGGAACTCCGGGGCATGCCCTTATTTATTTATTTCTTTACATATATTTGCCATGCCCTGCAGTGTGATCCAATATATCGGTCGAACCGGTGAATACGATGCTGTATTAAAAATATAATTAATCCGAAAAATGCACATGTGGGCTGTGGGCTGCACACGTGCATCTATTTGCTCTTTCTCACAGTCTTTCTAGGCAAGCTATGCCCTGACGTTGTCAGGTAAGGTCATGCAAAGAACACCTCACTTTAGATGCTGTTAATTATGCAAGAGTGTGGTCAACTGGTGTCAGTTGGGAAGGCCATTCTCTCTTTATACTTTAAAGGTCATGAAACTCCCCACATTTTGGTCTGCGTTTGTTCTGTGTTAGCACCAAATAGCTCGTGTTTTTTGTGGTTTTGTGATGCTGCAGATGCTTTGTTGACATCCTGTTTGAGGTTAAAACTACCTTTATAAGTCTTCAGATTTTGCAGTTGTCAGTACACTGGCATTAAAAGGAGGTGTATTGACACACGATGTGTTTACATACACTCTGCACACTTAGATATATTCTGTACGTGTTTGCCTGTACGATGTTTTTGCTGATGTCTCCATATTGCAGCCCCTAAGCGCGGGTGTCTGTTTCACCTAATTGAAGGTCAATATTTGCATGAGCATTCCTACAGATAACTTTCCTAGCTTGGCCTAGACAGAAGACAGAGCGACTGCTGTACTTCAATAAAATCAAAGTGCCTGTCATATCCCAGTGTAACACTGTCAGATGTATCTCTTCACGCTACATTGGTGCTGTTCCAAAGCAAAAGGTCTTTCCTTGCTTGCAATAAGTGCAGGGGATACGGGGGGTGGGAAATCTTCCTGGTTTGATTTTGTCGAACAGGTTTGATTTATTTAGGCAAGGTCTAAAATTTGCAAAGATTACAGGTTATTTTGTTAAATATGTCCAGGAACTGATTCAGAGGAACTTTTTTTTTCACTTGGATAATTCACCAACTTGTGGCAGTCTCCCTAATCTGATATCGTTTTTTGTCAGGCTTTAAATGAAATAAATCCAGAAAAATGTAAAAACAAAACTTGTTTTTGTAGCACAGCTTTGAGTCACTGTTTTTAATAGTCAATCTAAGTCAAGTTAAGCTTTTAAAATAGCTCCATGTGATCAACAAACCCGTGTTTTTCACAGGCAAACAGAAAAATGATCACCCTGGCTGTCATTGTAAAATTCCACCAGTTCACAGACCCGTGTTTTCCTGTTTATTGAGGAATTAGCGTTATTATAGGTGTGCTTCACTTTCTGGCTTGGCCTCTAAATGAGGAGGGAGCTAAACAGTGGGCTTTCTGACACTCTGATTGTCTAACTGCTTGCATTTTGTTGCCTCATTTTAGAAGCAGACGGATGCAGTTTGGCCCTGAAAACTTTGGGCTGTGACAGAAATCTGTTTGTCTTCTTAGCCTGAAATAATGTTTTAGTTTCTTGTTTGTTTGTTTTTTTTTAAGTTTAAATTTTAAATTTCAGGTCTCAAAACCACGTTTGCTTTTTTTAGGTGTCTGTGTGAAAAGCCTCATAAATCCTTACTGAGACGAGTTTATCCGTCAGCCTCAGAATTAACCAGAAGGCCTGGAAGTATGTGAAGGATGTCCACAACACGCCGTGGCTTTAGTGAAGTAATCTCATGACACATTTGTGACACAATCTGAGCGGATCAGCAGGCAAAGCACGCGCCCCATTATTAGGGGATGTGTGGAAAGAAGGAAGAAAACTGTGTCTTTTACATTTTGGCTCTTTTTTTGTTACACAATTGTAAATATATTTCTTTCTGCACTTATCATAATGACCACGAGGTATTTGAGACACACACACGCACACATACGCACACGACTGTCTGTACCATGCTTCCTCTAGAAACTTCCTCACCCTGGGAGAGGATACTCCCTTCCCTCTCTCCGCCTCCTGCCAGTGCAAAACCCCAGAGCTGCTGACGCAGACTCACCCAGTGTAATTGGGAAAATAAACAGATGATAGAGAATGGGGGGAAAAAAAAGCATGTGGATGTTTATCCACAACTGGATGCTAAAAGTCTTGGCTTTCCCGGGAGCTAAGATGAATGAGATGTGGGTAAAGTTGGGAGGAGACCCCTCCCAAAACACAGGGAAAAGTGTTGAGGCTGAAAATCCTGCAAAATAAATCTATCCATCCATTCCTTATTCGCCCCTTTTAAAGGATTTGCAGTACTATTCAGCTAGCGGCACGCAGCGGTGAAATTAAATTAACTGGGTGTTATAAGTCAAGTCATAATTAAGGATTTGCCACCATAACAAAAGCAGACGACTGCGGGAGACATGAGAGCGTTTATTTTTGGAGGGAAAAGACAGAGATTGCTGCAGGAAGCTCTTCCTAAGTCTGAGATGTTACAGTGGTTTTTATTATGTAATCCTGCTGTCCTCAACAACCTCAAACAGTCAGCAGTCCCAATGTTTGCACCCAGGTAGTCCCCCACCTCCTCCCTGTTTTTTCTCCCAGCTTTGCTCCGTCAGCACAGTGCTAGGGAGCAGCCCCAGCTTAGTCACTGCAAACGCTGTTTTGTTTTTTCTCATCAACATTCTGCAACTCTAATATGCTTAATGGTAGTGCCCTTTTCCTCTGAGGACCCCCACCTTCTCCTCCCCGTGCCTTCTATGTCAGCTTAATGACAGGTTTCCCAGCCAGGAAAGAGGCCAGAGCTAAAGGAAAAGTTGGGTCATTAAAGCAGTCTTACACCGTCACAGGGGTCCTCTGGCTCAGTTGGATTCATGCCATATTTCAGTCTGACACCAGCTTCCACAGAGAGCGCTTGAGATGCATGGCTGGAAGCATGCGTTGAAGTAAAAGACAGAGGGAGAGTCCTTTTCTCTTTGTTTCGCCAGGCCCAGTCTCTGTTTCGCACTCTCTCAACAGCCTCCAGGTTTTAGTGGATGCTCACAGCAAATCTGAGAAGCTGATATTCACGAGCTGGAGTGGCAGGGGCTGGATTCCCACTCGCAGCCCCCTAAGTAGAGTGTCCATTACTGTGGGAGTGCCTAAATAACACAGAAGAAGGAGATCAGGAGAAACCCTAGTGAGGGTTTGGGAGAGGACGGGGGCTGGAGGGTGTAGAATGGAGAGCTGCATTCTCCACTGAGATTGTAAACCCGGACTGAAATTGCTCTGCAGGATTCGATGGTTAGGTGCATGGCGTGCACTGTCTTATGAGTGCGAGCTGTGCGTGTTGCAAGGATAGAAACTCTCTTTCACTGGTTACAGTTGTAACTACTGTTCACGTTGAGCATGGCGAAACACGTGTCATAGGTTAACTGCTGTTTTCATCAAGAAGTTGAAAACGTTTTTTTCTTCTCAACTTTTTCTTCTTTCTTTCTTCCTTTTTTTTTTTTTGAAGCACTAAACCCAGGAGCTGTGGTTTGTTTTGTTGAGGGTACCGGTGTTTTACCCCATCAATCTATGTAATGCACAGTTTATTGCTTTTCTGTGTAACTACAGTGTTATCAGATTATCCCCAGTGCAGTTTTTCATGGTGAATAGTGTGCTGCATTGTATTCTGCCTCTCATTTGCCAAGGCCTGCTGACTGTGTGTCATCAAAACGCGCCCAAATAGCGACGTTATCATTTTAAAGCCAAAGGTTGTAAAATGCAGCAGGTTCTTCTATGGGTGGGAGTGCAGTAACACACTTTCTACTGTAACTGCTTAACACCCTGTTACTGAAACCGTCCAATTCAGTAATCTGTTTCACATTTTAGTTAAGATTTAAGTTAAGATTCATGCCGAAGCTGACAACACATGCCAAACCACAGTTGCTGTACTCACAGGCTGGGCAGGTCTGCAAACTGATGTTCATTTTTTTAATCTATCAGTTTATGTTTATGGTATCGGTACAGGAAGTGTTCTCGCTGACTTTCAATCAGTCGTCACTCGTCCACTTGTCTTTCGCTCCATCTTCTCAATCAGAGCCGCCTTGATTTCGCCGTTTTTGCAGAGAAACTGTTTTACTTCGACGGTATGCACAGTCGATGTTTTCTTTTTTTTGAGTCAGACTGCTACAGTAATGAAAGTTATCCTATCTGAGAGTCGGCAGATTCGATTTTCTGTCTTTAGATTAGATTTTCACTCTCAGTTTAGCGGCTCACTGGAGGGCACATCTTGCCATTTGTTTGAATTTTGTGGGTTCAGACTTATGACTTGCTCATCAGCTTTTTACATGGTCTCTAAACAAGTTTCCGTACTTTTAGAAAACTCTGTCTATCTGTTACCGGAGTACACGGCCCGTTTTCATCTTTTACTCTTTTCACGACGACATTAGACACTCGGGTCCAGTTCAACCAAAATAAACCTTATTTTGGTTGAACTGATTTGTTTAAAAAAAATGCATTTAATTGAACTCTGGTGCTGTTCTCAATTCATGTGCTTTCTTTTAGTTGAAACTAGACTGGATCTGTAGAAGCTGACCATAAAAACCAATGAATCAAACATGCTCTTCATCAGGGTTTCCCTTATTTTTCAGCTTTCTAGAAAATGAGCAGACTTTAGTGACTTATTGATTGTTTAGCTTGTAGTGCGAATGCAAACACTTGCACTTGTCTGTGTTACAGACTGAAAAGAAGACAGAAAATCAAGTCTGTATCTTTTAATCTTTGTTCCACGTTCTCCTACCTCACAATATTGACACTCTGGCAAACACCGCCTTACTGCGTTATACGTAAATACTTTATTCAGCTAGAAGAGTAACCTTCACACCATGCAGTAAACCTTCAAGGCTGCATGATGACTAAAAAAAAAGTTGATCTAAATCTAATATCAAAAATAGCTCCTCCTCAAATCAAGGGCACAGATTTGTTTTGTAAATTTAGAGTTTGTTGAGTTTTCTGAGAGGTTAATCTAAAAGTGCTCTCTGGGTCCAGCAGTGTGAATTGGAATGGTAAATAAATGGCCTGTATTTGTATAGCGCTTTTCTAGTCCCTAAGGACCCCAAAGCGCTTTACACAACCTGTCACACACACATTCACACACTGGTGATGGCAAGCTACATTGTAGCCACAGCCACCCTGGGGCGCACTGACAGAGGCGAGGCTGCCGGACAACTGACCACCACCAGTAGGTAACAGGTGAAGTGTCTTGCCCAAGGACACAACGACCGAGACTGTCTAAGCCGGGGCTCGAACCGGCAACCTTCCGATTACAAGGCGAACTCCCAACTCTTGAGCCACGATCTCCCAGAATGGGGAAAATTAAATCAGACAATCTGTCCAGCGTGCATGAAAAAGCATCTCCTCCTGTCCAACTATGATATAAAAGCTTAGCATGTAAGCTTGTTACATGGAAGCCGTCCAGTTAGAGCTTTTCTTTTCCTTAGAAGAGCAGTTCAGCAGTTTGGAAACACACTTATGAGCCTTCAGTGGATATTTAAAGTCGGAGTCGTTTGTTATGGTAAAATGCTTTAGTATAATACAGACACACAGTCAGTCACAGCTCTGTCCAGTAATAAAAACCTGCCTGATTTTTAAACAGGTTAAACAAATCACTGTTTTAAGGAGATGCCTTATGAGCTTTGTGAGAGGTGCCGAAACTGAAACAGCCCATCCGACCTTCGTACCCTTTTAAGCTGATTGGCTTTAAGCTGTAGCCTCATGTTCAATGGTTAGATATGAGCGTGGTATCATGTTCCCTGAAACCGCTTTAACCGCATGTTTAGTCTGGAAGACACCTGTCAGCTTATCACGCTGAGCTTCACCTCTCAGTTAGCCTGCCATCCAATTATTGTTGAGCGTGCAGGATTTCCCCATCATCCAGTGATGATTTTAACCACCTTATTTGCTTCATTTCTCACTGCTGTCTCTACAGTTTATGCTGCACAGAGCTTTGCTCCTTCACCTGGTCTGTGAAACTCCAAGGGGATCTCTGATTGGTTGCTATTTATAGGACTTTGTCCCTAAACACTTTGATTTAATCTGCAGGGTTGGAAAAGCCTCTGTGTTCATGCCACTAAGTATCTATGTACTTATTTAAAAGGTGGACGGTACGCAAAGCAAATGGTGCCAGGCAGCTAGTTTCTTCCAAATTCTCCGGTGGAACCGGAGTACCACATTTAAACAGGGAGATGTAAGAGTCTGAGTTTTGTGACTTGCATTGTCAAGGTGTTGTTTTCAGGTGTTGTTGTGCCTGTGTTAAACTGCAGTAAGAGTATTGGTTACGATAGCATTTAATTAATTGGTGATAGAATTGATACTTTTGCTTCGTCATGCACTCTATCATGCTCGATTCTCACAGAAAACATTGTGAGCGGTAACATAATGATCCGCTGTGTGTATACTGAGACAGAGAAGCCTGTGAAGCCCGGCTTAGGGCAAGTTCAGAGACCGTGCTTCAACCTGGATTGGATGACAAATCAACCGTACATAACCAGAGAAGAACTAGCAGGAAATCAATGTGTCTGTCCACCTATCCTACATCAATACAGTGTCTCATTTGCTCACCATATGCCTGTTGTTTTTGCTGTCTTTCTCTCCTTCTTGTTCTTTCCCTTTTCCCCCCTCTCATCCTCTCTCTATTTTCTCGCTCTCTCTGCAGTGTGGTTCTTTGAAAGCACACTGCAGACAGCATCTCTATTTTAAGGACACCTTTGTTTCTCTGCTTTGTATTCAAATGATCAGGCTCGCAGGCAGAAGGATGCAACTCTGGAGACGGGAGGGATGGAGGGAGAGGAGGGAGAAGAGGTGGCGAGCTGGCTTTTGGAGTCAGGTTTCCCTTAGAGTAGATCTTTACGGGCCGATAACAAATGGAGGAATGCACAGTTAATACCCCTAAAGCGGGTCACATGACCTTTGGGCTCAATTACCTCTAGTTTGGGTGGTCAGGAGAGAGAATAATGCTCATCTACAGCGCGTGTGTCACATACCGTAAACACACAATATGACACTTCATGAGCAGCGTGTCTTTGTAGTGATACGGCAGCGTTACCATGTGCGGCCATCCCAAACGGCCAAACTAGACTGTACATCCCAGCGTGAGTGAGTGTAGCCAGTGACACATTTCGGTCTGTCTGGGGCATTTGGTTTGCAGGAGTTTTTGCCATGGTTCATCTAAAGCGTAAACAAAGGCATCACACATAAATTCTGGATCTCTCACACACTTGTTAATAGCAAATTACCTCCGTAAAGTAGCACTCAGGTTTTGGTATTGGAATGAGAGACAAGTGCAAGTGTTTGCTCAATGCTGGCACTTTGTTTCTAAGCAGCGTGCAAGTGTTGACACACTCATCTTGACATCTTAATTCTTCCTACCACGTGTTTACAGTACAGTGAAGCTATGTTTCTTTAGCTCTCTAGGGTTTTCAGCTGGAAAGACGAGATGAACGCAGGGAAAGCAGCACGATGATTATGCACGTTTGTTCTCATTAAACCTTCAGTATATCCATATTCCATCTGTCTTGTGTTATCAGACTGGATATGATTTCATCAAGCAAAAACGACAAGCTTTCCAGTTGAAAACTTACAGTATAGTGAGATAAAAACATATCAGGGCAGGTAGATGCTTTATTTGATGCTCTGGTTTGGTTTAAATACAATCTGAATACATTTCTTTACTTTCAGCGCAACGGTGGTCAAATATTTCTGTATTTATTCATTGTGACAATTGTTTTTCACCTTGTTAGTGTGCAAGGAGTGCGGCCGATTGGCAGCCTGTCCCAAGGTCTCGCCCTATGATAACTTTACCCTCCCTCGGACCTTAAATTGGATACGCTGATGCTGGATGGACTGATGGATGTTTGTGGGCATCATTCAGTTTCCAGGTTTTGGAAAGGTGGTTTGTGGCATTTGATCGCAGATGTTGAGGATGGGGTGCAATGCTGACAGCGTTAATACTCACGGAGCTGGGAAAATTAAAAATCTCATCACTGTCATTCATAATTGCTTAAGGGAAAAGTAAAAACTTATAACACTTTTCTGCATCTGTACATGTTCATGACTCCACACAGAAAACGTGCAGTTTGACTTTTTGTCTCGATTTCCGTGCGTGATTGACTAACTGTTTCATTCAGACCGGGGGCATTGGTCTCAAGACACAGAGGCTGAATATTGTAAATGCATTTGACAGCCTTTTAAAGTTGGTCTCAGATGGCAAATAGATCATTGAGGACAGGTTGTAGGCACTTTACGAAAACACGAAATGACCACATGCGAGAGCCTTCTCTCTCTCTCTGTCCCTGCCTTTCTCCTACGCATTTGCACATTCTGTTCTTCTCTGTCTTGTTATTCTGCGTCTCGCACTCTTTCCTTCTCTCTCCATAACACACACCTCCACTTTCAGAGAAATAAACACACAAACAGACGGGTTGTGGCACACGGCGTTTGTATATAAGCGCATCGGGTCTGGAGGCTGACGAGGCGTTGATGCGTCAGGAGAGGCTCTGTTGACAGGCCACTAATGCAGCGTGGCACCAAGCAGAATGGTCAGCAGGGCCTCGCAGTGGAGGAGGGAGAGTAAACTGTAAACCGACACTTAGACTGAATGGAGTTGTTTGTCACTGTGGGTAGCAATTACTTGGCCTGGGCTAGCTTTGAGTAAACTCCCTGATCAGAAGAATGCCCTTCTGCCAACCGAGCAACAGGAAGGTGGGGACCGAGGTTTGCTGTGTTGATACTTTCTGTAGGCCAACTGTCATGTTTGAACACACTCAGGGTGAGCGTCCACCTGTTGACTCTTCCCCCGTGTCTGTGTTTGTGTAGGCCTCAGTAAAAGCACGAGCAGCTCCAGCATGGCGGCGTGAATTAACAAAATAACCCCTTACTTAGATGTGCAGATAAAGCTTGACGCCGGGTCACGCACCAAGCAGCCAGCGCTAAGTCGTACCTGTTGCAGCTTCACACAGGATGCAGTACAGCAGCTGCAAAAAGAGGAACTAGCACCGGCTTTTCCATCGCTGGGGAGCAATCCACTTGGGTGACTTCATCGAGAAAAATAGATCGATTCAGCAAAAACAAAAGTAACCACACCAAGGGATCGCTGTCACAAGATAAAAAATCGCTTGATGTGGGAATCTGTAAACGCAATCAGGGTACTCGTTGACTATAGCATATTTCCCCCCTCATTGTTGGGTAATCTGAGAACTTTCTAACCTTTTTATACAGGTAACCTGCCAAGAGATTCAGGTGGATGCTTTTCACGTGCTCGTCACATGGCTTTAATACCAAGAGCTGCATCTTTGTCCCCTTTCCTTTCAATTAACTGGACACCTTCATCTCATCGCAGGTTTGCCTCGAGCCAACACTTTTCAGTTCGCACCACGACTAAGAGAGCAAATTTAAAGCAGCCAAGTGTGAACGGCGGGTACGGTGGGCTGCGTGGGAGACTGTGCACTGTGATCTTGACATCTACGCATCACTGAAACTTGTGAGCGCTGGGAGGACAGCTTTTGAAAATGTCAGTTCCTCTTTCTATATTTATCTGCTCAAGCTAACCCCTCCCTCCCTCCCTCCCTCCACAATGCTTTGTCACTCTTTTATGTCATTTGCATGCTGCAAGTTATGCATTCAGATGTGTGGCACTGAGCTGTCCGAAGACAGGTTTTGTTTCTTTTTTTCCGTTTGTTTCACTTCTGTTACAGTAACTCCCCATTCAGCTCACTGTGAAGTTGTTACATGTCAGAAGACCCTTTTTGCCTTTGAAGTGTGAGTCAAAATGATCTCAGAAGACTTTTACTAATACTGTGCAGATATATAATAACCGGGTTTAGCCGTTACACTAGAAATTGCAAATGATATATTGCCTCTATATATGGTAACACTTACCAATGAGCACCAAGCTGCTTTCCATAATCACTACCCTCTGCAGCCATGCGGACGCGATTTCCTGGTAGCTGTCCTCACAATATAAAGCTTACTTTGTCAGATATATAGACACTGGCACTTAATGATGCTACAGCAGCGTGGTAAAGAAAAAGATAATGAGTATGCTGTGAGTGGCTAAAGTTTACCTTCTTTTGTTTCTCAGAAAAGTTAGAGGAATAGCCAGCAAGAAAGGGATTTAGTATTATATTATTTAATATTTAGATTATTTGTTTAAAAAATAAAATGCAGAGGTGCTGAGTGGGAAAAAAAGGCTATGAATGCTTTGCAGGGTCGGATATCACATCTGCTCTGGGTATGTATCGATCGGCATTAACAAAAGACTTGCATGTTCAACTCCATTAGCTGGCCGCTTGGTTCCCTTTCTGTAACTGCTCATTATAAGATCAATGGGGTTTTTTGATACTTTGGATTTGTAAATTTGGCTTTGCTACACTATATGGACAAAAGTACAGCTATTAATCTTTGAAGTCAGGTGTTTTCAGTCCCATCGCCACTGAGTGTCTTTACAAACATTTGTGAAAGGATAGGTCAATCTAAAGAGCTCATTGGATTCGATTCAGTTCATTGGTGGCATAAAACTGATCATTTTCTTCAAGTTTTCTTTAGATGTTGAAATGATTACAGTGTCGTCTGCATACCTCAGGTTATTAATGAGGCGCCACTGACCACAATTCCTGGCTTCATTCAATCTTGCACATGATGTACTCGCTGTACAGAGAAAATAGGCCAGGTGGCAGCACACACCCTTGCCGTACACCTCTTCTGATGTTGACAAATTCTCCAATTTCATTGTTGCTTCTGATTGCCGGACTTTGTTCCTAGTAAAACTTCTCCATAATTCTGAGGTCTTTTCCATCATCGTTCAAAGCTAATAATAACTTGATCAAATGTTTATGGCTTCACATAATCAAAACATAAGTACAGATCTTTTTGGACTTGAGTTGCTATTTCTGCAGGAGTTCTCAATATTTATATAGCGTTTGTTGTTCTTTTGCCATCGTCCAGAGCTCCTCTGGCATTAACATCAGAACAGAAACTGAGTGCAGGGAGCTTCATGGCGTGACTTTCATGCTCCTATAGGTGGAGCAGCACTTCTGTCAATACAGTTTATTTCCTTATTCCTGTTGAATGCCAACAAGCAGGTACCCTCGGGAAAAACATGTCCAAAATAGTTATGCTGACAGTTTGTTTTAGATTTATGGATATTTTTCATCGATCAGATATTTATTGATTTAAACCACACATTTATTTTGCTGCTTCAGGCGACATTAGCAGCCACTGGTGGAAGGCACACAAATCTCCAACTGAACTCTTAGTGTAGATGCAAACTGTTTGTTTGGCCCATAGTACTGTGGTCCAAATGTGCTAAAATGTAGCAATTTCACGTTTTCAGGAAGTGCCTACAACCTGACCTCGACATCCGAATAATATCGCATCAGCATCTTAGTTTGCGATGGATGGATGGACATTTAGAAATGGATGTTGCATTTTAAACTTTGGGTATCACATTAACTGCTGGAGCCTTTGCATGTGGAGTTTCTCCAGGTACAGTTTCCTTTGCTTCCCTCCAGCTTAATGACATGCAGGTTACTTTCGCTGCATGCAGCCCTGAATGTCAGAGCAGTGAACAGGGCAGGCAGCAGATTATCATCACAAAGCATGTATAACATTATTTAACTCAGGTTAATTGAAGATTCTAAATCGGCCATACGCGTGGATGTAAGCCTGAATGACTGTGCTGCTCTATAATGAGCCAGTGTTCGTTGCCCAGGAGGTACCCAACCCCTGGCCCATCATCAGCTGGGAAAGGTTTAACTCCCCTGCCACCTTAGTGGGATAAGCAGTTCAGAGAATGGATGCATGTTTACACTAAGCCAAGGGATTGTCCAGCAATCCTTTTTCCTTTTAAAATGACTCCATTTGACCTCAGCTGAGCAGTGCTCACTGTTTATTGGAGTCCTACAGTCAGGAGTATAACCTGACGTGTGGCCTGTCAGAGATATTGCTGTGATTAAACTTGTCATACAAAGTTTATATTCTGAAGTGGAGGCTGAGCATGAAACAGTGACACAGTCAGAGTGTATTTTTTTTATTAATGACCAGATTTAATGGTTTAGTTCTCAAAAGGCACTCTTCTTCTTTGTTTTGTTTTTTTGTCTTCCAAATATAAACAAACAGGTAGATCAACACCGAGCCACTGCAGCTTTTGTAGAGTAGGTACGCTCCCTCTTTAAATGACTCTTATTTCTATCATAATACCACAGCTTTATGGACAGAGGGGTTCAGTTTACTGGAAGACCACAAGTCTGAAATAATCTGCCCGTGGAACAGAGAGAACCCTCTCTACATACTACCGTGTTTGCCCACTTTACTGCCTATGTCTGCAGTTTATGAGGTGAAAGTCCAAAAATATGCCATCTGTATGGTTGTCTGTAAATGCGCAAACCACTCATTTGGTCTAAATTATAGTCTGCGGCCGATTCAAAACGGCACTGTGTTTCTTATAATACAATGTTTGCATTTTAGGTGTTTCTTGTCCCTGCATTATGTTATAAATGAAGGTGTCTGCAGTACACATGAAGCTGCCTCGTGTGACCGTACCACAGGGGAGCCTTTGTTTCCATTTACTGTAAATGAGCGCAGCTTTGCATACTGTAAGTCTCGCTTGCTTTGGGCCCGTGGGTAGTATACGGTTACCATTTATTATAGCCTAATGAAAGCTTTATGTCCCACCTTCACAGTTACTACACTTCCCAATTTCATTCACTTTTCAAAATATGATCTGTCCTGTTCTCCTTAAGCCATCCTAGCTTTCTTTCTTGCTCCAAATCCGACTGTTTATCTGCTGCTCGTTCCCTGGCCTCACTAATCATTAGGTCTGCGTAAAGCGACTTCCCTGTCAATCACTGCCATAGTGGCAGTTTTGTTCCCAGGCGTCAGCCTCCACCCCCGACATCCCCACCTTCCCGTCAGAAGTCTTCAGTCTTAGGAACAGAGGACAAAGGGATGACGGATGGGTGAAGGTCCCTCACAGGGAAGTACAGTATAGAAGGTGCGTGCTGTAAATGGTGACAATGAGCACATTCAGGGAGACACAATACAGTGCCTCGGCCAGCAGCCTGTGAGAGTAGCCCAGCATCAGGCTAGCACAGTCCCCCTACAGCAGTCAGCCGCACAGAGCCAGGGGTAATCACCAAGTCCTGAACAAAACTGCTATTGAATGCGACCAAATAAAACAAGAGAGGAAACACGAACCAGAGGAGGAAGAATGGGGAGACATGTGGACAATCCAGCCGTGGTGCATGTGGAAGAGGTGACGTAAGCAAAAAAAAAAGTGAAGAGCGGAATAAAAAGATGGTGTGTGGCAGAGAAGGTTGAAAGGAGAAGCATAAAAAGAAATATGGAGAGCAATTAGAGCTGGAGACAATCATCTTTTTCCAGGCGGTGAATCCCAACCAGGTCAGCACGTGTTGCTGGCCTGCATGGATCCATGTTCTCTCTGCCTGCCTTCTGATCAGCGGGCCAGCCATCCGCTCGTTCTGTGTGCCGGCTCGACGCCGTGCGAGTGTGTTTATTTTAGAGTGTGTGACTCACACTTCCTGTGCTCTGCCAGTGAGGCAAAGCTCTGTGGAACAGCAGGACCTCCGTTCATTCTAAATTCTCTCTTTCTCTTTCTGTTTCTCTCTCCCTCGTGTTGCACTGCTGATAGGCCTAGCCCGAGTTCTGCGTAATGCGGGGGCTTGCTTGAATGGATGCCACTCTGGAATTCATTTACAGATGCGGCACAGTGGCACTCTGGCTGGAACTGGAAGGTTTACGTAAACGAGACACGTCCATGTCAGCAAAAGATTTGTCACTTAGGAACGAAGGCTGCTGCTGTGGCACAGTTGCCACTACAATAAGATAAGTTTGTAGATAAGGAGGCGATAATTGCAAGGAATCGCCTCCAGGGTTCTGCGTTGCAGGGGAAAACCCCGTGCAAGACCTGTTTGTAATCCTGTCTGTCGCGGTGTGCTACAGCCGCGCAATGTGACGAGTTAAAGAAACAGCAGCCGACGATCCTGTCCTGATCGTGTAAGCCGGAGGGTTTTGGTTTCACTGTGACGGTTCTGTTGGCACTAAGAAATGTGGCAATTAATGATGTTACTGCAATGAGGCGATTTTCTTTTTCAGATGCTCTGTGAGTGTGAGTCGCCTTTACTTTCTTCTCGCCACATCTTTTTCCTCCTCCCTTTGCATTTGTACAGTGGAAACATTCATTTAGTGTCTTTCTCGCTCCCTCTTTCTCCATCTCTCCTTTTTTGCTTCACCCCAAGCCTCTCCCTCTCTCCCTCTCTCTCTCTCCGTCTCTCACTGCAATACACCCACTCAAACAGTCATATCCGCTCTCACTCTCTGGCTCTCCCAGCTTGTCTCACAGTGCCTGTGAAGCGTCTCTAAGGGGGAAGACCAGACTGCTCTGTCAGGTAATCTAAACTCTGTCTGTTTCTTTCCCTCTCACGCTCTCTCTCTTTCTCTATTTGCACCCCACTCACCCTATCCTTTTCTTCCAGCCTTCCTCTCTTATTTTGATCCATCTAATCCATTTAATCTTCCTCGTTTCACCTTCTCTTTCCCTCATCATTACTTTAGTGTACTTGTTAGCCACAGCAAACAGGCTAGTTAGTTATTAAGAGTCACATTGTTGGTTATTGTGTTTGAAATGTTTTTTATTGAAATTTAAAAGTTTAGTTTCTTATTTTTGAGTAGTCAATAACCAGAAGAGTATTTTTTTTTTAGTTGAAGGATTCAAGTAGTTGTCAATAAGTCTTTTTCTGTCTCATTAAGCAAATTACAGTATGCAGACATTACGATACAACTTACAGATTTAGTTAATGTCAGAGTCTCCCTCACCATCTGAGTCTCTGAGGAAGTTTTGTGGAAAAGTGGATGTAAGTGTAGGTTGTCGCCAATTAAAGGTGAAGACTTCTGAGTCAAATTCTGGGTTATAATTCAAACTAAGTCGCTACAAAAGAAACAGATGATTTAAATCCGAGAAGGTGTCAGCCATAAATAAAACAATGCAAACCTGGCAGCCTGCAATTAAGCCCAAGTTGTAGTCAGTTAATTGTTGTGGTTGATTTTTGTGAGCAGAGCGGCAGATTTTGTGCTGCCAGAGATGTAATTCAAACACGGAGGTGTGCATTACCCAGCTGAGCTCTCCCTTGTTTGATTTAAAGACCGGTATTGACCTGCAGTTCGCTGGCTTGTGTTTAATCAAAATGAACACGGCGACAGTTTGTGAACTGCCAGTCTTGTTGAAGCCCTGCGAAATCCTTCTTTACACCCAGAGGTACGGCGATCCCAGCGCGTCCCGCAAAGAGCTCAGCGAGGGAGGGAGTGAGTGAGTGAGGACTCTGGTATGTGGTGTTTTGTCAGACAGCGTTCTCCTTACCACGCGGCTGACAGCGCTGACATCCCTTGGCGAGTGTGATTTTCAGCATCCGTGGGTTTTTTCCCCCCTCTTGTCTATCAAATCAAACTATTCCTGCCTACGTTTCAGACTATTGTAGCATTTTGGGTCCAAGTTTGATCGACAGCTTTTGGCGATGATGGCAGGGGTATTAGGACTTTTCTCATTTTCCAGTTACCTTACAATTTTAGGAATGCAGTAAAACATCTGTGAATGCTGAAAATGATCAATTATTGGTTCAAGCTGTCACTAAAAAGAGGTGGGTCAGGGGTGGGAGGGGTGGAGTTAGATGTCAAGGGTCATGCCAACTTCTCAGTGCGTGCACAGGCCAAGCAGTACCTCTCCTCACTTCCTGCTGCCAGTGTGCGTCTGTAGTCAGAGAGGATGCTGGGAGATAAATTTAGACCTCCAGCTCCCTCTCCATCTGCCATTGCTCAGAGTAGGCTGGTTTCCATGGGAACCTGCACCAGGCTGCTGCCAGTAAGAAAGAATGGGATGGGGTGAGATCTGTGTGTTTGTGTGTTTGAAGGGTATGACAGCAGATTTTTTTTAGACAGCACGTAAAAAGGTTTATTAGTTATCAGAGTGCAAAGTATTCCTATGCATTAATCTTATCCGTCATAACCAGCTACATGAATATGTCAGAGTCTCGATGAGGATATGACGAAGGAACACAAAACCCTCCTCGTGGGTCAAGTTTGAACTTTTGACAAAGCTCCTGTGGTGGTTATTGAGCTAAGTGACGGATATACTGAAAGTCAGAATGAAAGTTAGTTGCGTTGCTGTACATGTTAATCGAAACCAGTACAGGAAAAAAAAAAAGTAATTAACGGCCAAACATATTATTTTGCAGATATTTACCGTTATTTGAAAGACAAGTTATCTGAAATAATGTTTTTCTCTGGAATTTTAGCATTTACTTATATATAGATAAAAAAAAAAGGTAAAGCTGCAATGTGTAACCACAGCTAAGTACATGCATTTTCTGGTGAGGGTTTTACAGTTTTAGAAGTATAACTGCTGGGCAGAGATGATGAGTGGAGACAGGGTGTGACGGTGTGTGACAGCACGTGGGTGTGTGTGTGTGTGTGTGTGTGTGTGTGTGTGTG
>NW_024582807.1:119356-158422 GCF_018398535.1 Haplochromis burtoni
AAGAGATGGAGTGTGAGCTCTTCCGTGTGTCAGGGCTCCCTTGGGTACCTGCAGTAACGTCTGTTTCTGCTGACAAAGCCCCTTTTGCACGTACACACACGCGCACGCACACACTCTGCACTCGTTGCTCACTCATTCTGCCCTCTCGTCTTTTTGAGCTGGTTGGTTATCGCATTTTTGGAGCAGATATAAAAAACTAGTTCATGCCACAAATCTCCGAATGCACCATAAGGCTGCTACAATGGTTCAGGACAGATGAAATCTTTTTTTTTTTCGGGGGGTGGGGTTTGATCTGACATCACCGATAAAAAGAATATAACACTGTATGACAGCTGCGCTGGCAACTTCCTGCTCGCACCTCAATCTAGAAATAGAGCAAAGATCGGCCTTGCTTCACCCTCATCAGTATGATACAAGGTCTTAATGTGATCTTTTTTTTTGTTAAGTACACTAGTGTATGTATTAGGATCATGAGGAAGGAAAACCCCTCATCAAACTACAGGAGGATCGGTTGACGGGGGTAGGTCACCTCGGGGCGCTGCGGCTGATTGGTCGGTCAGATCTGTCAGAGTGGATTTGGGGCTACTAAGTATTATAAGGCATTGCTGTGAGAGGCTAGTGCTGTTCACTGTATGTACTCTGTAAGTGGAAGAGTCTGTGCGTCTGTGTGTGTGTGTGTGTGTGTGTGTGTTAGGGTTTAATGTCGCCTAGACTTTTGCATTCCTTTTCCTCGTCTTCCTGGGAAGGCCTTAACTGTGTGCTTCTCCATTCAAACCTGGCAGTCTAGACTGCCATGAATAATGTAAGCAGTGCTCTTCCCAACCTTAAAGCCTTCTAATTGCCCTGTTTAAGGGCTGCATCAACAGCTATGCTTGGGATCATTAAAATTACACCCTGATAGCCGACTACATGAAGAGAGACATTTATTACGGCAGGGTTAAGGAAGGCTATTTGTCTGCTTTTCTCATGCTCAGTGCACAGAATCGTCCTTCTACACACTTTCTTTTTAACTGTCTGTCTGGCTACATTTTTCCTTGTCCTTTTCTTTCTCTCTTTTCTTTAACCCACTATATTTGTTTGTCATTTTTCTTTTCTTAAGCGTGTCGGTATTTACCCTTCAGTCTGTCAACTCTTCATTTCCTCACAATCTAACTCATCTTAATTTGGGCCTGGGGAGTAATGTGTCCCCATGACTTAACACAGAAAAGCTATTGCTGAACCCTAGACAAAGTCCTCGCGTAAAACTGAGAATATGGAAGCCAGAAAAGTGAAGATGGAGAATTTTAATGCTGTTTTGGTTTGTTATGTCGTGTAATTGCTGAGTGTTGATGGTGAAAGTCTGCTGTAATCAAAGCACTAGTGTGCTTAGAGAAACACACACTGTACAGATAGATGATGGGCCCTTAGCAGATGTGTGGAAACGTGGAAATGGAGCTGAGAATCTGGCGAGCTTTTTTCCAGGAGGAAGAGTGATTCACTTTCTTTTTATTCCACTTTAAACTGGCTCTAATGAAGGCTGACTGTGCTGTGTTTTTCTAGACATATGGAGAGAGTAAAAGCGTAGCTCGTTATAAAGAACTGTCATTGCTGCCTTGCCACCCCTTGCACCTTAAGCCGCAGTCTTCTGCAGGGTCTGTTTATTCAGCCACTGGATCACTGATTCAGTCTTTTCTCTCTTCCTCATTCCTCAGCTCTCTCCTTCCTAGTACTTTATATGCATGTATAATAGGAAATAGGTACATTTTCACCCCCTTTCAGTCGGTATCTGTGCGGCGCATTAGGTGCATGCTGTCTGCACTGTTGCAGAGGTCTGCAGCTGTGAAGTGAGCACACGTGGTGTTCTCCTTCAATGAGCACTGAAGCGCAGATTCCGACACAGGGAGCTGTAAGCACTATCAGCGTCTTAGATGGTGACTGATACTCTGGACGTGACTGTGCTGGGACTGTAAGCAGTTGGGCACGGCTGCTCAGCAATAATGTTATGATTGACCCAATCCATTCCCACAGTGTGTTTTGATTGGCTTTGGTACAAGAATCCCGTGTCTTGAGTTGAGATGGAGTGCAGGCTTGGCAGTAAGTGGGGAAATATTGCAGTACATACATCTTGATAAAATATGAAATTTCATCATAGCCTCATCTCTGACTCTCTGATGAGCTATACTTGGCTCCTCACAAACACAGCTTTTTAGTAGTGTAAGTGTGAAAGTGTAAGTGTGAAAGAGCAGATGAAAGGTCTTACAGGACCGTGTCACTGTAGACTCTGTGCGAAGACACTACTCATAAACACTGCACCCTGGTGGCAGTGTAGTGCGAGAGGCTAACGCTGACACCCAGCTGCTGTCAAGTTCTTCTTCTCCACTAGAAAACAACCCCCTTCATTTACACCCTTGAGCTTCGGTGCCAGATCAGATATGCATGGACTATATTTCGAACATTTGTTTTGACTCCTTGCCCTGACACTGCGGTCTCCTTTTCTGGTGCCTGTAGTTTGGATGTTGACTTTCTGGCCCCGGGCTCCTCAGACTCCTGCCCAGTAAGCAGGCCGTCAGTTAGATATGATTGTGATTCCACTGTTTGGAGTAGAAGTCTTAATTTCTAATTTGTCACAGTCTAAGGAAATCAAGAGCTGTGCACACACCTTGGGGTTGTGTGCATACATCAAATGAGCACGTGCTCAGTTTCCCGTGTAGAACAGCTTGACCTTGCATTTTAATATAGATTTGCAGTACCCACTATCTTAATAAGAGTTTAAGTGAGGACAGATGAGAGCAATAACTTATTGATGCACTTACCTTGTCAGTGTCGTCATGACAACACTGACCCCATTCAGTAGCAAGAAAGGTAGCCCAATTTCTCATAATATGATATGTGGAAGTATATTTTAATATGACATTTGCTAATAAGACACTAATGATTTTGACCTTCCCCTTTATCGGTGCAACTCTTTTGGTTTTTAAAAGCACACTAAGTCTTCCTCACAGGGCCCACTGTGTTTTCTGTTTCTAAATATGATCTGTTGATTTCTTACTTTTGACTGCAGTCAAAACAGCAGGACCTTAATTGCTACTTTGTCTTGTTTTGTTGGTTTTATTTAGAGGAACTTTGCTGGAAAGTGAAGAAGGGAAATGTTATGTTTACAGTACTTTCACATGGACCTTTTTTGAAAGAAATCTGCTTGATGATTGATTAATTTTCCTTTTTCTCATTCAGTGCTTTCATTGCTTCCTTTGCTTTTTCTGTTTCTCTAGACCCATTTAAAAGACGAACAACTAACAGTCTTGCCAACGAACAAAGAAGATGCAAAAAAGACCTTGGGAGGACTTTTAAAATGGCTGAGGCTAGATAGAAGCAGAGCTGCTTTGAACGGAGAAATGATCCATGTTTACCTGCATCCATGCGGCTCCAGGGCACCTTTTAATGATGCCTCATTTTGTCCTCTTGCATAACTTTTGGCCCACTCTGAAAAAGGTGCTCCATTTTGATTTACAACTTAGTCTGTCAATGTTCCTATGCCTCTGACCTCTCTGCTGCCATGCGGTTAGACCAATGAGGCTCCGAGAGCCTTTCGTTACGAGTCTGTGAGGTCTCCTCCCCACTCTATGGAGGCTGAGCCCAGCCATCCGGCTGATGGGGAGCGCTCTGGAAGGCAAGCGCAGCAGCATGTGACATCTGAATCTTCATTGGGCTCTTGTCCACCTCAGCAACCCCAGCAGCCTTCTAATCCTCGTCCTGTACACAGAGCCTTGGGCCGCCTACAAAACCGCCAACCCAAGCGCACTGACCTGCTTCGGTTACAGCAGCAGCAAGCAGTAGCATGGCAGCGTTCAGATACCCCAGGTCCCTCAGGAGGCAGCTTCTTCTCTACAAGCTCCTCGTCAACCTTATCCCTCCCCTCTACGTCCTCCACCCAGGGTGAGCATGCTCACGGCGTTCCAACTCACTCCAGTCAACAGGGCCTAGAAGGGGTTAGCTCACCTAGGAAAGGGGAGAAGAAACCACAAAAACCAGGGAAATATGTGTGCACTTACTGTGGCCGTCCATGTGCCAAGCCAAGCGTTCTTCAGAAACACATACGATCGCATACAGGAGAAAGACCCTACCCATGTGCGCCCTGTGGGTTTTCCTTTAAGACCAAGAGCAACTTATACAAACACCGCAAGTCCCATGCCCATCGTATTAAAGCGGGTCTGGCATCCAGTCGAGATGAGCCCAGTTTGAGTGGTGCAGAAGGCAGTGGCGCTGGAGAAGACCCTGAGGAACACACAGAGGGAGAAAGCACTGAGTCTGAGGACGAGACAGGCCAGCACAGAAAATCCTCTAAAGAGATGCTGGGGCAGCATAGGAAAGGAGGTAAGGAGCGCCTGAGAAGCTCAGAGGAGAGCCAGAGGCCTGAAGACTCCCACGCTGTCAAGCAAAGACTTGCACTGAGGCTTAGTGAGAGAAAACGTGGGCCCATGGCTTCTCCAGATGACCCACCCTCTTCCCTCTCCACATCATCTTCTTCTATTGGGCCTGGCAGTAAAGGCAGCACAGAGTCGGGCTACTTCTCCGGATCAGGCAGTACTGACATATGCCAAGTTAGCCCTCCTAGTTCCAGTGCCAAAACCTACGCAGAAATTATTTTAGGGAAATATGGAAGGCTGGGAGGGCAGCAGCGGAGTCCCCACCAGCAGCAGCCTCATCCCTCACATTCCTCATCCTCAGGAACCGAGGAGAAGAACATCTCCTTCGCCGTACCCAAAACCCAAGTAATAGAACACATTACCAAGCTCATCACTATCAATGAAGCAGTAGTAGACACGAGTGAGATTGACAGCGTTAAGCCTCGACGCTCCTCCCTGTCACGGAAGAGCAGCATGGAGTCACCCAAATTTACTGCCCCCAAAGACCCCTATGCCTTTGATCCCAAAGGAGAAGCCGCAGGCCCCAGTGGTTTGAGGCACATCCATAATCCTGACGCTGATCCACCGGGTACGCAGGACCAGTCAGCAGTGCCTCTGCTTAGAAGCCACTCAATGCCAATATCAACCAGCCAAGGAGAGCCCTTTGCCTCTGGCACCATGTCACCCAGAGGTTACCGCCTCTGCCAATCTTTTGATGAGCAGCAAGCAGTGGTCGCAGAGATGAGGATCGGCCATGCGCAGCGTATGCTCAAGCGCCAGCCTGCCATAGAGGTTCCCCTGGGAGCCGAGTCAATGTTGGAGGAGCCCAGTCCCCCCACATCCTCCTCCTCCTCAACAAGAGGCACCGAACTACCCAGACAGCCACAGCAACAACAACAACAGCAAAAGAGTCCCGCCGTGTTTGAATGTGGAACATGTGGGGCCCGCTTTCAAGAGAGTGAAGTCTTCGAGGCCCACAGAAGCATCTGCCCAGGGCAGGAGCAAGAGAGCAGGGATGCAAGCAAAGCGTGCAGTGGAGATCGCCCGCTGATGATGCACCATAAGTTTCGAGCGTTAGCCATGGCTGTGAGGAAGCGGAGGAAAGAGGAGAGTCTGGAGGAGGATCCTCCCAGTCCTGGATCTGTAGCTGTGTCCGGCAGCTCTGGAGGCCTCATTCCAGTACCACGCAGACCAGAGCAGAAGCAGGCTCTCTCAGGTTTGTCTCTCATACATATAAAATATGTTTTTTTTAGCTAAAATCATTATGTTAAGTTGCATAATCGATACAGCTATTCTCTTGAAGACCTTTTCTATGCCATTTTAGCATCTGAGACATGCAGATTATCATATACCTAAAAGTTAAAGCAGTGAATATCTAAAACTACATCACTGTCTTAACATAGTTAAACAGAAAGCGGGAAAAACTACTACCATGTAACCCGTAGCACTGTACAGTAGATGGGAATAGAATCCACAAAATGCTAAGTTGCATCACTCAAAAGCACAATACTGATGTCCTATAATGGGAGCTAATTTTCTACTGCTTGTGTCTAGGTGTTTCCTTACAGACTGAACCAAACCAACAGCAGCAGCAGGACAGGAAGGGTGTGTCTGTCATCCAACACACTAGCTCTTTTGAGAAGCAAGAGAGTATATCTATGGAAAGTCAAGATCCAGACCTCAGAGAGAGTCAGCAAACACAACCTGAGCCAAAACCATCACCCTCTACATCTCGCCTCATCCGCCAGCCAAATATTCAAGTGCCAGAGATACTTGTTACTGTGGAGCCCGATGCTGAAATGCCACCTGTGTCACCCCCGCTGACAGCATCCTCATCAAAGGTAAATGTACCTTTTTGAAATATGTTTTTTTTCTTGCTTGTTTACAGTCTTCATACAATGCATTTGTCCAAGTTAGCATCATTACCATTGACTTAAATACTAAATTTATAAAAAATGTATCTGTCCTAGGAGGCAGAGAGAGTAGAGGAGTTCCACTGGCCTCAACGAAGTCAGACATTGGCCCAGCTCCCTGCAGAGAAGCTGCCACCAAAGAAGAAAAGACTCAGGCTGGCAGAAGCTGCCCAGTCCTCTGGAGAGTCCAGCTTTGAGTCTATGTCTTTGCCTCGCAGCCCCAGTCAAGAAAGCAACATTTCAAACTTTTCTGTTTCTTTTGAGGATGTAGCACAATCAGAGCAAGCTGCCCGAGCTCCCAGTAGCCAAAGTTCCCAGATGTTGATGGTGCCATCTGCTTCTCACCAACACCACCAAAGCCACAAGGAGATGAGGCGCTCAGCCTCAGAGCAGGCCCCAGCTAGTCCACAACAAACGGAGCAGATCCCAGAGACCAGAAGTAAGTCCTTTGACTATGGATCCCTGTCTCCTCAGCAGTCTGCATCCTCCTGGAAGGAAAGGAGAAAGTGTCTTCTAGTGAAGCATGCTCCATTAGGGGAACCAGAACAGGAAGTAGGAGGCAGAACTAGTCAGCTGCCCAGAGCAGAGAGTCCGCAACCTGGTCCTTCCTACTCTAATCTTTCTCCTCTGTACTCCACTGGAGTAAGCTCCCAGTTTAGCCTCGATGCCACTGGAAAGGCTTTGCAGCTGTTACAGCCACAAATTTCTTTATCCTCTCAGGAGGTGCTTCCTTTGCACCCCAGAGGGCATCAAGCATTTCCCCCAGGGTCTTTGTCCCAGCTCCTCCCGGTCACCACAGCCATATCGGAAGTACTATCCACCCAAATCATTCAAAGAGCATTTCTACAGTCACACACAGAATCCCCGCCTGTACAGATACATCCAGCACAAATCCACATGGCTGAAAGGTTGGGAATACCCCTCCATCAGCTTCCTCCCCCTTTTCCTCGCCATTTTTCTTCCAGGAATACATCGAGCCAGGCCATGTACTTGCCCGTTCCTCCAAGATTTACCACACACATTTCTTCTCCTCAAACTACAGAAAGCAGACCCCCCATTTCTTCTGTGTCTTCTTCACTGACTCAGGAGTCCCTTGTGACAATCTCCTACCACCACCCGAGGCCGGTCATCGCCACATGCCTGGCACAGCTTGCACCAGTAGTGTCTCTCGTGGTGCCAGTACGCCTCCAGACTCATATACCTACATATGCCAGTGCAATGTATACCACACTTTCCCAGATTCTGGTTTCCACCCGCTCACAGGAACCAGTTTCTTGCACGGCTATGGTCATCATGGGCCAGGTGGAACGGGAGACACTGCAAAGGAGCTACTTGAAAGTCCCCTCTCCAGATGTTAAGAGCCTTCTTCCTCTGTCTCTGTCATCAGAGCTGGCCTCAGGATCTGGAGATGGATACGGTCCACTAGGGGCAGGAGGAAGTAAGCGCATGCTGTCCCCTGCAGCCAGTCTTGAGCTCAGCACAGAAGCCCAGCGTCACCAGAAAAGAGTTAAAGAGGAGGAAGAGGAGGAGGAAGAGGAGGAGGGCCACCATAAGGAAGAAGAGGAGGAGGGCCGTGTGGAACCAAAGGTAGTACAGGAAGAAGAAAGGAAGGCAACTGGGAAAAAGCTGGAAAAGGAAAAGAAGAAATCAGATACATTAGAAGTAACGAGTGTGGATGTGCATGGGCAGCCAGAAGACCAGCCAAGGAAAAATGACAGGGAAGAAAAGGTGGAAGAGAAGGAAACAAATGAGAAGAGCACCCAAAAAAAGGAAGCTGTGTCAGCTGTGGAGGTGGGCGCAAGCGCATCTTCGTTCCCCAGCCTCCACACTTCAACCTCAGTCAACTGGTGCTACCAGAAGTATGTTAAACCCAACCCATCCGCCCAGAGGGACCCCCGCACTTCAGTTTATTCAACCTGGAGCGTCAGCGCTCACAACCCCAACTTGCCAGGCATCAGCACAAAGGTCGCCCTGTCTCTGCTCTGCTCTAAACAGAAGCACACTTCTGAGATTTATACCATGGCTACGGCCCCTACTCCAGCCGAAGTCAAAGTGGCCCCTGAAAACAGCAGGACGCCGCATGTGTCAGAGGTAAACATAAACACAATAAACATACATTTCCACTTAAATGTTGACCATGTTTAATTTGCTTACATCAGAACATTTCACGGTCTGTTTTTCTCTTGAATACTTCTACATCTTAGAAGTCAAAGCTCTGCGGTCTTCATCTCTTTAGGTTGCTAGCATAGTAGCATACTAGCATAGTAGCATACTATGCTAGTATTTTCTAACATGGTCACCAATTGTGCCATTAGAAAAACATAATGATAAACAACTGGAATTATACTGAATCTTGCTTTAACAGCACTTAACATTTTATTATAAGTTGTTTTGAATTTTTTTTCCCATGTGTGTCTTGAGTGTAGGTACATGCCACCCCACCCAGCACCCTCACTGAAGTAAAGGAACAGCAGCAGCCTGAAAAGAAGGAAGAAAATAAAGAGATGCGAGAAGTGGAGAGACCATCCACCTCCAAGCAGAGCGAGCCTTCTCGGGTTTGCATCTTTGAAGGAGGGTAAGAATTGTTTAATTCTATAGTTTCAAAATATGGCAGCTCCTCATTACACTTCTTCATAAACCAATGCCCGCTGACTGCAAAACAGCCTATGGAGAGCTGACAAGAGTGCATGGAGAAAATACAATAACAGATGGGAGGCCACGAG
The DNA here is from genome assembly GCF_018398535.1 of Haplochromis burtoni. Lineage (NCBI taxonomy): Eukaryota > Metazoa > Chordata > Actinopteri > Cichliformes > Cichlidae > Haplochromis > Haplochromis burtoni. Next base: position 128,375 of record NW_024582807.1, read on the forward strand.
TCCAGAGGGACTTCATTTGTACCTGTAGCCAAGCTTTTTCCTCTCACTGCTGGCACGAATGTCTGTGTTTTAGAGGTGTTAATTTGGAGAGCTAGCAGCGTCTGTGTGTGTATGTGTGGGTTTGTGTGTGTGAGAGGGCGGAAAAGGTTGTCTCCAACTTTGTGAGACTCTCATTAATATTTTTATGGCTATAAAAAGTCACACGGAGGCACAGTATGAAGCAGTCTGCAAGCAGTCAGAGTCACAGTCGAGGCTGTCATATTTGTCTACAGACCAGATCAGGGTAACACATAAATGCTTTCCACAAATGTCTGAGTGATTTTCCTCGAGCACCAAGTGCTTTATTCCCGAGGTTTGAGTATTCCGAGCTAAAGTTTCCCCATTAAATGTATCTGATTAAATCTTTATTTTATGATTTCCTCCTGTTTGTCCACTAAGCCTTTCATGGTTTGACTCGTTCCTTACACTCCTATTCAGCTTTCAGGTCCCCCCAGTCAGCCGATGACCGTCCCTCGGTCTAGATTTAAACTCAGAGGAGTCTGGGAATTTTCTGTGTTTGCCCCCAAACTGTGCAGTCAAATCTGCTCCCTCCACTGAGATTTTGAAAGCTAGATTTAAAACTTGTTTTTACGTAATGTCATTCGAGTCTGCCTACTTGCTCACTGTGTCTCCCGTGCCTTTTTTGACTGTGACTGCATGTTTAGCACCCACTATATCTCATATCTATGTACTTCTTATCTATTCCCCTGTTGTTTTCTGTACAGCACTTTGAAAAACGTGGGTTTTTTAAAATTTGAATTGAGTGGAAAAGAATAAAAGGAAGGTATACAATGTTGCCTTACGTGGATAATTTCCTATGATACTGGTATTCTTTTTGGTTTGATTTAGTTTTGGTAAATTTTCTATTTTTGAGTTTTTCTCTTCCAGAGTGTTAACACTTGGCACACCCTGCATTTCCTGCTTAGGTGCATGAATGTCAGGTGTAAAGAAGCTGTCCGTGTAACAGTAGATAAGGCACTGAACTTCAGGAAGTGCACTTTCATCCACAAAAAAACCCCAGAGGTGTTGCCCATTTCTCTCTGGCAGCTCTTCCAGTTTCACTTACCTGCACATTATTTTGTTTTCATTCCCTCCAAAGCCTCCTCTGTGTCCTTCCTGTCTCTCATCCCCGCTCCTTGATGTTCTCCTGCGTTTCCACCATGCATGCAAATGGTCACAGCTACTCAATCTTGAAGAGAACAGAATGCTTTTCATCCCGACTCATTATCCCTGTCTCCCTTTTGTCAAGACTTTGAAATCATAGCTGTGTGCCACTCATTTCATTCTAGAAAGCAGTCTTTTATGAATATGTATCATGCAGCTTTGTTTATGTTCCAGTGGCTTGCCAGATTTTATCTGCTTCCAGGCTTCTCTGGAGTTTAATAGTGCCACACTGTCATCTCAATAATAGATTTCAGGAAATGGGCAACAATAAATGCTTTTTACTAGTCGTGGTGAAAGTCTGGGGAAGTTTATGTGGGCAGCAGCTGAACTGATTCAGTGAAAAACATGATTGTTTTCTCTGGTGCAAATGGTTAACCATGCATGTTTTATTACACCCTGTAACACTTTACCCGTGCCACTCAGACAGACTGAGGACAAAAATATTAGTTTATTCTGTTTCTTTCTGGTCAAATGAGGATTAAATATGTTTTAATCATCTTTAGTAGCTCCTTTTGGTTAGAAGCATTATTCTTCCTAGCATCCAACAAGGCTTTCATAAAGCTAAAACATGATTTTTGACTGAATGTACGGAGAGATATGCTGCTGATTTAATGCTAGATAACTGAAGTGAAGTTCTCTTACTTTACTTTTTTTTCTTTTCGGATATGTGGGTGGATATTTTTAGCAGTAGCAAGAAATACATGCCAGGTAAACAGTAGCCAGCTCCTGAATGAACACAACACACTCTCACTGTTGAGGCTATTTTACAGTTGTGTAACAATTTGTTATGATTTGCCGTTACTGGTTCTGTTATACAACGGGGAACATTCACAGCCTGGTGTCTCGTAGATGTCGTGACATCCTGTAATTAGACACAGTCGGCACAGATTGGATATTTACAATTCAGAATGATTTGTGAGTTTCCCCATGAGTAGTGGATTTTTCATAGAGGACAATTCATTCAGATATAAGACCTCTGTGCCACGCCGTGTCTACAAATAGCCTTTTGGTAAACATGAAGTTTGTGCATAAACAATGTTTTTTATAGAGTAGACCTAAATGTGTTGCTTGATTTTTATATGTAGTATCTATTTTAGGTTGGTGGCCATAGCCAGGCTTCCCTTCCCTCTCTTTAGCCGCTGATGTTGTTGGCAGGGCCACCCGTTCAGAGCAGAATAGCTGCTATTCTTTGCACCAGGGTGTAGTGGAGGGACTCAGTGCTGAAGGGGTTTTGGTGGGGCTTCCCCAACCTGCACCATAAAGAAAGCCTTGTTTCTCAGTTTTGTGTGTGTGTCTGTGTTTGTGCATGTATCTGTGCTGCAATCACTAACTTCCACAGTTATCTTTGTTATTATCACTGAATTTGCTCACAGTGCAATGTGAAAGAAGAAAGAATGATGACTGCACTCTGCAGTAATCCTCCAAGTATCTTTGAGTGCATATTTTGGGCTTTGGGGTTTGCAGCTTTCATTATCACCTTCTGGGCTCCTAGCAGCTGTTTTCAGGGTTTAACTGAAAACTAGCTGGCGAACATAATGCTCTGTCTCTCAGATAAATCAAGAAATATGTGTATGTGTGTCTGGCTGTCTTATCTCATCCTATCTCGTCAAACATTCATCAGATCCACTTTAAACTTGGCAGGTGCACTGACAAGGACACGAGTAAGTGCAGTGCCAAATTTGAGGTTATCTGGATGAGCGGGTCTCATATTTTGTCTGCGGTTTTCTATTACCTTTGTTTTCCTCAGGTGCTGAATGGGTTGTCATTGTGAATACATTCGTTGCCCTGTTGCAATCTCAAGGCCCATACCGCAAAGCTAAAACATCACAACTAAGTGCCAAATCGACTTTAAAAGGTTAAAAAATACACAGTCTGAAGTTTTTATGTTTTATAAGTGTTAATGAACAACGATCAAAGCTGAATTATATTGACATAAAAATAAAAAAAGCTTTTTAAAATCACGCAGGAAGGAAAAACACACAAACTGAACGCTGAGCAGAAGGTTTGAAGATGGGTATTTCTTGCTGTGAGGCCACAGTCGTACTCCGGGTACTCCCACACTTCAACGACATGCAGTTAGTGGGGTTAGGTTAACTGCTGATTCTAATCTAACCCTTCTCATTCTAATATTTTTGCTAATAATTGTTTTCTGTTATGCTTTCACACCCTGCTTAGCGGACCTTTGTATATATTGTAGAAATGCCTGAACATTTGGACACAGTTTCAGAAAAAATGGCTCTCATCACTGATTACTTAGTCCCCAGTTGTTATGTAATGGCAAATAGTAAATGAATTGGTTCTTATATAGCGCTTTATGCAATATGCCTCATTCACTCATTCATTTCTTCCATGCTTAAGTGTTTTCTGTCTGTCAGAGTGTGACTGTCGAAGCAAACATCTAAACAAGTCGACTTCCTGTTTGATTATTTTGCATCTGCCTCGGTTGGTTCTGGTCTCAAGTTCACTTTATGAGTATTTATTAGCAGTAACACACACACACTCATTCATTGAATGTATGCTTATAGTGGTGCTGTTTTCAGTACAGAAATAACCGGTCTTGTCGCTTTCACATCAAGCGACACATTCAGGGACTGCACCAGTTTAGAAGATAAAGAGGAAAATGTTTTTTCGAGATGAGACAGAGACATAAAATCAGAAAGAGGAGGTATTACTGGACTTAAATATTATGTTGCCCTGCATCTGCTCACCATAACCGTGATAAATTTGCAAATGGGGTAATGTGAATGTTGTGCTTACAGCTTGTTCCGGTTTTCCTCAAGTGACCTAAAATCTAATAAATGCAGCCTTAAAGTTGCTGTCTCTGATCTCTTACCTGTCTGTTTCTCATAGGTATAAGTCCAATGAGGAGTATGTTTACGTGAGAGGTCGCGGCAGGGGAAAGTACATATGCGGAGAGTGCGGCATCCGCTGCAAGAAGCCAAGCATGCTGAAAAAGCACATCAAAACGCACACCGATGTCCGTCCATACATTTGCAAACACTGCAACTTTGCCTTCAAAACCAAAGGTGAATGGAAAATTTGGGTTCTGTTTATTAAAACGTGATGAGCTCTTTGGTCCTAAATGTAAAAATGCTGTTTTTGCCCAGTGATCACATTATTGGCTGTGCTGCTAAAATGATCATCTCATTTGTCTTAAACTCTCTTTTTTTTTTCTCTTCCCAGGAAACCTTACAAAACACATGAAGTCAAAGGCTCATGGGAAAAAATGCCAGGCAATGGGTGTATCTGAGTCATCATTGGATGAGCCGGAGAGCGAGGAAACAGGTACTTCAGGTGGTGGGGATGAATCTCACATACTTGCCTTCCCCCTGTGGAGAAATCTTGGTACACAGCTGGATGAACTCCTGCCTGTGAAGAATAGTAGCTGTTCAGCACTGACAGCTTATGCAACACGATGTTCTATTCTCCTCCCTCTGGCCTTGCATAAGAAATTTGAAAAAGTATAAGATAAATAAATGAAGAATACAGAACATGCCACAGCATCCTGATGTTGTTGCAACAGTCTGGCTGCTGTAACCTGTCCTTAAGGATGAGTTCTTGGTATATAACGAAACAAAGCTGAGCCCTTTTGCCACAGCTGACACCTCCCCGTCAAAGCTGGAAAAAAGCCTCAAAGCCTTCACGATCTCCTCCCTAACCTTCCTCTGCAACCCCTCCTCTCTCTCGCTGTCTCTTTCTTGCCAACAGACTACACTCATCACAGCCAAGGATGCGCCATTTAAACTGTCTTTCCATTCACAAGGCTGCTGAGATAGTTTGTGAATAGAGGCATGGCGCTTTTCAATTAAATTCCTTTTCATTCTCAGTCTATTTATAAAGTGCGTTTGAAGGGTGCCGGGTTTGGTTTGTCCTTTGCTTTGACTGTCCTCACGCTTTGTGCTTGTTCCTGTAAATCGCTGTTTTGTGACTTTTGTGTGAGGATTTATTGCACGACTTTGCGCATCCAGTAAATGAGATTTTAGGGCCCATGGTGTTGGCATGAATAGATATCTAAAGTCTGCGTGTTTTTCTGTGTCTGCACAAACAGCAGGGAGTGAAGAGCGTGTGTGCGGCTCGGAGGAACAGGAGGAGCATCAGTTTTCTGACGTGGAGGAGTCAGATGACGACGAAGACAACGACGACGACGATGACGAAGAAGAGGAAGAGGAGTCCACGTCCCACGAGGACCCACCGTCCTCTGTATCGTCTGACACCCACCCATCAACAGGGGGGCGTTCAAGCTCCAGCAGGCACTCTAAGCAAGGCACTCCTGACCCCGAGCCTCCGGGTCCCATTCCCTGCACCAGTCAGGAGCCCTCCCCACGTGGAGTTTGGCCCGGCAGAAGAGCCGCCTCGCCGGGGAGCAGGAGAGCAGTGTTCTCCCGGCGAGGCTGGAAAGCATCTCCAAGAGCCTTCTCCCCAAGCAGTGAGAGCTGTTCCCCCAGCCGCAGCCTCTCCCCCCGCCTGGAGTATTCGTCACCCATCCAGAGCCTCTCTCCGAGGACAGAGCTCCCCTCACCCAGCCGACATGTCTCACCTTCCCCCGAACGAGGACCTTCTCCCATCAGACCCCTTTCTCCTCTCCTTCCCCTTTCACCCAGCTGCTACCGATCGTCACAGGTTCCAACGCCTCCCTCGCCCCTGGGGATGCAGCACAGAACCCCTGGGTACTTACCGTGGGAGAACCCTGGTACATCAGGTAGTCACATGAGAGTGGTAAGTCTATTTTCTAATTAGTTCATAGACGAGTCACAGATATGTGGCTGCACTTTTAACCAGAGAAACATTAAGCAATCCATATGTCTTCTCTACACTGTCTCTCAAAAAGCTCTCAGGGTACAGGACTTTGTGTACTAGAGGAGCAGGCTCATGAGCTAGCAATAACATAGTCTTTGCTCCACCTACAGGAGAAAAGCAGAACAGCAGGAGAAGGGCCAACATGGTCAGACACCAGCTTGTTTCCACCTGCTTTTCGCATTTCCACTTGTGAGGGTTATCCTGGCCTCCAGACAACAGACAACATCTTCAGCCATCTTCCCATGCACTCCCAGCAAGCCAAGGTCCCTTATTCGATGATCCCAATAGGAGGGATCCAAATTGTACAGGCAAGACCAAGGTCCCACGCTACTACCCCGACGTCCCCAACATCACCCCCAATGGAGGGGCCATCACTGGCCAGGTTTGAAACATACTGGGGCGGGACCCCCAGGACTCAAGGGCTTAGGACTCCTGGAGACCACTGGTCAGAGCACCAGACAGCAGGAACCAGCCAGTCAGGGCAGCAAGGTCTTAGCACAGCACTAACATTTTCCAAACCAGAGTTGGAGGCCACAGACTCAAAGCAATATGGCAGCTCTCACAGCTCCGTCCACACCCACGGGTCCTCTACTGAGACCACTGAGCACTGCGCCAGTGACGACCGTTCAAGAGCACCCCCTAGTCTAACACCCCCGGTAGCCTCGAGTGTCATCGGACAACAGCCAGAGAGGGAGGAACGAACATCTGGTAGTGATATGGTGGCGGGAGGAGCTAAAGGAGACTCCGCCACAAGAGACCAGAGAACTTGACAGCGTCTACACTTCGATGCATCGTGTATCCCATTTTGCTTTATTGTTTGCTACACTAGTCTGTTTTGTTTGTTTGTTTGTTTTTTTGTAATTGCTTTGGGTTTTATATACATTTTCAATACTATTGTTCATTTAAATGTTTGTTTTGGCAATATTCAGGTTTGTTATAAAGATGCACTTTTTTTCTTTATGAAAACAATGTTTGTGCATATATATATGTGTGTATATGTATATGTATATATACATATATATATGGTAATAATGTAAATACAACCCTGTTTCCAAAGGAAGCTGGTACACTTTGACACTTAGTAAAATGTACGGTAAAATAAAAACAGAATACAGTGATTTGCAAATGATTTAAATCTCACATTAAACTGAAAATTGGTGACAATATAACAAATGTTGAAAGTAGAAACATTAATTTTTTGAATTGTATATGCACATTTTTAAGTTGAAGTCATGTTAAGCACCATCTTTAAAGAACTTCGGGACAGCAGCACAACCCTTTAAAACACCAAGTGTTGTGGAAAGGAGGGCACCGCGTTCTATAACTCTGAGAGCACCTTTTTTTCTTAGTTTTGCTTTAAACACAATTTTAATACTCAGAACATTTTGGGATCATTTTGCTATATTTATTTCTACATTTCTTAAGAAAAATATTTTCAGCAGTCTGAGTGAGAGGCGGGCAGCGCTGGCACCTGGATGGAGCCTCGGTGCCTTCATGGTCATATGCAGAATGTATATCACCATGCCTAAAAAAAGACAATCCACATAGCAGCACATGCTGATCCTAAACCTGATTTAGCACAAGCCAGATGTATATGTCTTTAGCCTGCAGGACACAGCATCCATGATTTACAGAAGAATTTAAAGAAGTTTTTGAGTATTCGAACCATAGCACCAGTTTTTCACGTCATGGTTGCCTGTCTGTGTGTTGATTTCTTTTATCTAGCATAACAAAAACCACAGTAAGAATATAAAGTAATAAAAGTTTTGCTATTCTCATATTAGGGTACAAAACGTGCACATTTAACTGCACTCTGTTTTTATGCACATTTTTATCCAGGTCCTGACTTTGTTGGAAACAGGGCTGTCAATGTGAAAGGAATAGAAATACATTTGTAAATGACCAAAATCGTTCATCAAAAAGAATTCCATTTTTGTTTGTCCAGTATTACTGAAAATTGTAGTTACTTGTGCCTTTTATGTCCAGGTTTGTGTTTTTGAGATGTATAGTAAAGAGAAGGCTGTGAAATTTTATATCAGCTTTTTTAAAAATGTTCTTCTGGAGGGTTAATACTTTGTCCCTTGATTGTTTCTTTTGTAAAGGCCATTGCTTTAATGCCAGGATAACTAAGAGTTGTATCGCAGACGTGCTGAAGGGGCAGCAGAAATGTGTCAAAGGAAATGCACTGAAGTTCTATTTTTATTACAAGAGATTTTAGACTAGAATATATGTCTGTACAGGGAAGAGTGCTTCTTATTTATTATTCTTTGATGATAATTATTATTGTTTCAAGGTTTTTTGTTTTTTGGGGTTTTTTTTAAACTTTTTGTTATTGGGGGGGGAAAGAAACTTTTTATTACATCTGTGTGTCTTTTTCATGATGTTCTTGTATCTTGAACTGGTGACAAAAAGTTAAGACGCCGAGTCGTCGGCTGGTACCAGAAGATCAAGTGCCCTGCGGATTTCACACAGCTAAATTTCTAGTCATTAAAGAAATAAAAACAAAAAATGCACCAGACTCTGAGGTCGTGACTTTCTTCTTTTTGGCCTTAGCGGAACATTTTGAACAGAACAGTTTGTCAAGTTTAGGACAAATTGTTTTCACACATTTGATGATTTCTTAACATTATCAGCATTGGCTTCAGTTGAAAAGCAGACAAAACATTAAAATCATATGATAAATATCTACTGTTGCCAAAGTGCTTACTCAGAGGGGGTCATATGATTGTCTGGGATTTTAGCTTTGTACTATTGTAGGGTCTTTACCTTACAATACAAAAGCGCCTTGAGGTGACTGTTGTTGTCATTTGGTGCTATATAAATAAAATGCAATTGAAGTTATTTTGATGGGAAAATGGGAAATGGATGCAGTGATTTATTGGAACATGCAGTGCATGAGGCACAAACAGAGCTTTTACAATCTAACCTTTATTCATCAAGACATGCTGGACGCTCTTAGGCAAGCTTGTAATTTCTGTAAGTATAGAGCATAGACCTTCAGCACAGATGCTTTAGCCCAGGGGTGTCAGACAGAAGGCCCACACCTCATGCATGTCCCCTGCACCACTAGCCGTTTCTTCTCGTTTTTATGCCCTACCCTACCTCCTTTTTTAAATAAACATTCATTCACCTCTCTTTAGTACGTGGGGATCTGCCTGGCCTTCCCCAAACTGCATTTTTAATCTGTGCTCAAACCATGTGCCATTATCTATTAGAAATGCAGTCAAACCTAGATGAGGATGTGGTGAGTAAATGTGTAGTTAAACATTTTTATACTGACAGAAAGGGGAATTTCACTGGTCTGGCCCGCTTAGGATCCCCTCCAGTTTTCTTCTGTTTTATAATGACATGACTTAAGATACTGTTCATCTGCGGAAGGTTGTTTTTTAGACCTGAAACCCATGTTTGCCTTGCACTTATCAAGTTTCCTCAATTTTCTATGGAGCACACCGTGCTGAGATAACCTATGGCATGTGCCACAGATTTAACTAAACAAATGGGAACAAATCATGTTTTTTTTTATGACAGTCTCCTATTAACAGGTAAAGATTATATTTAAAACTGAAAATGAGTGAAAAAGCAGCCAACTTCCAAAGAAAACCACTGGAAAAAACCTTCAGAAAGCTCAAGACTTTTGCACAGTTCAATATGTGTTAAGGTGTGTTAAGATCTAGGGTTTGTTCACAATATGTTCGTGCAGATTATCCTTTGAGCTCTCGTGCCTGTAAAGCAGCAAGCACAGTAATCACAATCAAACTGTGAGCGTTCGAGATGTTTCTGTCAGCGAGCCAGGCAGCTGTACAGCTTCAGCACCCCCACTAGATGTCACCAGTTTCAGATGAAAAATATATTTCTCTTCCATGAAGCTGCTATGCTAGAATCAGGGCGTACTCCTAAGCCTCAGCCCAGAACCACTGGAGCAAGTCTGCTTCCTAGTCTCACTGGCTTTAGATTTCATTGGGGTCAGCAGGTGACACACCTTCTAATTCTTAACCAGAAGTTATAAGTTCCAAGAACTGTGACTGTCTATATGTGTCATTCTGTTACTCCCATTTTTTTATTATGAAAGCACATATATTTATCACTTCTAAAGAATTAGTTTGAGATTATGAAGATCAGCTTTATCAAGCCTCACAATCTTCTGATCACGCTGGCACGCGCAACTCTCGGTGTGCGTCGGGCAGTGTAAAACAAGATCAACACACAGGGCAATATTCAGATAAACAGTATCTCTCCCATCGCGTCTCAGGCCATCCGGTGTTTTTGGTCTTGCTTTTAGTCTGCACAGCAATGTTTAATCACACAACCAGCAAGAGATTACTCAGCCGTTACACGCCAGTTTTTTTGACGAGGAGCCAAAAACCTGAGAGCTGGTGTGAATAAAATGTTGCACAGAAAGTGTTACAAAACAGGCAGCAGTGGGGCACTTTTATTTTTAGATACTTAGTCCATCAAAAGCAGTCTGAAGCAACAGATTCGTCTTCCTCCTCCGAAACATTGCAGATGCCAACGCCTTACGGAGCCCTGCTGGGATAGTAGGAAGTTTTATCAAGGAGTCAACTGAGGAGGGTGGATTTTTAATTAAAAGTAAACAGCTTCCAGGACAGAAGCCTGCAAAGACATCAGGGTGTGGTTTAATATAAAGACACTCTCTGGCTATTCCTCTTGCTTGCTGTCTTTTCCACTGCTTTGCATGCAGTGATGCAGAGGGCTGCCTAATGTGACACGTCGATCCCCGGGGGTGTGCTTTAGGAGGACACATCTGTGTTTCTCAGGGAGCTGAACTACTAACCTCTGGGAGACAAATGTGAAGAATTCACCCAATCACAAAGCAGCAGTGATAGCGGTCACACCACATCACACAATCCCCACATTTTTATGTAAGAGGAAAATGTGTTCCCCTCCCCTAAACAAGACTGTCAGATTACATCTAGACACTTGATAGACTTGTGCCAAGTTGGTGTAAAAGAGGCTGAGCCGTAGAGTGCACTACGTATCGGGGCGACTGTGGTTCAGAGGGTTGGGAAGCTCGTCTTGTAACCGGAAGGTTGCTGGTTCGATCCCCTGCTCTGTCTGTCCTGGTCGTTGTGTCCTTGGGCAAGACACTTCACCTACCACCTACTGGTGTTGGCGCGATATGGCAGCCTCGCTTCTGTCAGTCTGTGGCTACCACTGTAGGTTCACCTCTTCCTATTTTATGTTTAAGTCGCTGTCTTGTGTTTTTTCCAGCATACTTTCCATATCCAAGTGTTTTCCGGGCATGCCTGCCCTACAGAGGAAAAGTGCTGTCTGCTTCCTGCTTGTTCTGCACGTTCATGCGTAAGCTTTCATCAGCTCTTATAGCAAACAAACAGTAGATTCTGTCATCCTCTCATGTCCATCTGTCACTGGCAGCTTCGCATGCTTCCTCTGTCATTAGAATGGGGAAAAAACAATGGCTAAAATGTATTGTTTCATCATAACAGCTTGACATACTCAAAATTTTGCTATTCATTACTTCATTTTCCTATCAGGTAGCTGATGAGCATTTGGGAAATGACAGCAATGAAGCGCAATAGTGATAATCCAACATGTACTTAATGTATTTACATGTTTGAAGGCGGCCATTTGGCTATCTGCGTGACTCTGGCACGGCTGACCGGCCTTGGCTTGACTTGACCGAGAGACCAAGTGCATGTGGGCAGGGATGAGCCACACTATCTGTGTGCTCAACTTCACCACGGATTGAGGATGGAGGGGCGTGATTTTGATCTGGTGTCACAAGTTTTCAAAGCACACCCACGGTTTCATGTTATACTTCTTTGGGTTAGGGTTACAGCCTTGATTACTCAAGAAAAAGGGTCACAGTGTCTCTGATATATCTGCATGTTAATCTTTGGAAACAAAAAGCATTGTGCTGGGATTCTGGAAATCAATTAACCTTTATTCTATTGATCATTTGATACAATACAGAAACTGTTACTGAGAAGACAAAGTTAGTTTAATTTAAAATGTCTCCATTGCATACCAGCATATCGCAGCATCTCCCCTCCCACAGTGGTCACAGTGATCCATTGTCTTGTTCCTCCTCCCCGTGTTTCCGCTTTATTAGATAAACAACTCTTCAGACCTCACGTCTTCCTCCATCCCCTTCTTCCACCTCTCACCTTATCCACCAGCACAAAGCCAGGCAATCCCTCATTCAAAATCAGACCGGTATCATAAATGTCATTCAAATGTAATCTCTAAATGACATTTACCTCTGTTACAGATGACTTCCAGAGCAGCAGATACTTGGAAAATGTGCCACAAGCTCACACATTCTGGGGTCCTACACTGAAAGTCCATGACAGGCAGATGTGGGTGGAGCTTTCAATGTGTCATCAAGTGAGAGGGGCGAGGAGATGTATAAAAAAGAGTGGCACAGTTCAGACAGCTTCAGACCAGACACTGCCGGCACATGAAGAACACAGTTGCAACTGTATGGATAACAGTCTCTGCAGAGCTCCATCCGTCCACTATGTCTGCTCAGAGCAGCGTTCTGCTTCTCGTCACTCTTTGGGCTTCAGTGCAAGATGGTAAGTGCTATATATTCTTTTTCAATGGGGTGTTCATGGCACAGTTTTTTGTAAGACAGCAGCCTACAATCAAATATTTACACTGGCATTAATCACAGCCACACTGTGCGCAGTGACATGTAAAATATGCAACATACAGCAGCTTGTTTGTAACACCTTTAAATCTGCTGCTGTTTTTAAACCTAAAATCACAAAGAGAAACTGAAGTGTTTGTGAGTCCTTATTATGCCAAAGTATTCATAGATTCATTTGCTTGGTCATTGTAAATGATCAGAATCAATTTTAGAGCTGAAAACTGGAACTCTTGAATCTAAATCGGTGTTTCTCTCTCTCTATATATATCTTTTTAAATATGTGGAAAATAACGAAAGTGAGCCAGACTACTGACAGGTATTGTTACTTAGCTGGAGCTGATGTTGTGTTTGGTTAACCCTTCCCATCTCTGACTAGGTTTAGGTCTACCAGTGATGAACCAGATGGAGGTGGAGGTTCAAGAGAGAGTCCCAACACATCGATTGAGGACCAAACGCTGTGCCTGCTCTAACCCGCTGGACTCAGAGTGTCACTATTTCTGCCACCTGGACATCATATGGATCAACACACCCAGGTGAGCTTAAAAGGAAGCCTTGCAACCCAGACGCTGCAGAACAACTTTGCTGTCATTATCACTGTAGTCGGCAGCAGTGAGATATCAAAGAGCAAAGTCTGCAGGCTGGTTATATCACGAGCAAGGCACTGACTTTGTATTTCTCTCTACAGCAAGACGACAGTTTATGGTCTTGGTGGTGCTTTTTCTCGACGCAGACGATCCACTGGCCGCTGCACATGTGCCAACCGCGATGACCAACCCTGCACCAAATTCTGCTATCTCAGGTGAGCACCTCATACAGCCTCAAAACCTCAATGTAAAGCACTAGATTAAAGGCAAAGCTGAGAATATATGTTTAGCTCACTGTAGGTAAAGGCAGGTAATATTTCCCTTTGAGGATGACAGGGAGAAGTAGGTATAAGGAAACAGCTCGTGCTATTATTAGCCTAAATATGTTTTCACTGAGTCCCACTTGTCCAAGGGTGTGACTGTCAAAACAATGCAGCTGGAGCTGAGGGAGTGGAGTAAGCGTACAAAGTTCAAGCAGGTTGTTTCTGATCGGCTTAGATGTGCAGATTACACAGATCGTGTAATAAAGCCGGCCTAGTCCCTGTCCTGTGATTTATGTATCTGGATCTGGATATCAGTGAAGCGCTAAACACAGAACACAAGAAGAGGCATGGTTGAATGGCAGCATTCTTCAAACCTTGACAGAAACGATAACTGCTGATTGTGGGCCTGGAACATAAAACATTTAGTGAGCCTGTAAAGATAAGAGTCTTTTAGGTTAACACAGAGTGCTAAAAAATAAGCAGCGCTGGATCATGATCAATAAAAGTTTTTAAAGTGACAACCTTCAGCTTAAGCATGACTATTGATGTTTTATTGGCTCTTTCTCTGCAGCCCTGAAATCAAATCTCTGCAAAGACAAAAACGGCACTCAGTCAGCATTCTCAGGTGAGCTGGGAAAGTTTTTAAAATGCCTTTAAAACACACATATAAGTTATATTATGATGATTATGATGATATTTGAAGTTGGTGGCTGACGTTTGTCTTTTTTGTGTGCAGCAGAGTGAAGAGGGCGCAGGGTGCACATGATTCAGACAGAGGCAAGTCTCCGTGGGCTCAGGTGAAGCGCGCTGGCTAAACAGTGGAGCTACTGGAGCAGGGGGAAATGAGAGAGAGAGCAATGAGCACCTGAACAAATTACCCTCCTTTGATACAGAGGAGGGGAAACAAAGGGCTGAGAGATGAGTCCCACACAGGAAGGCCATGGAGAAAAGCCAAAGCGCCACAAAGATCGTCTGTTCGTACCTGCAATTAGGGGGCGGAAAATATGCCGCCAGTTCTGCAGGCGTAATGGAAACAGAAGAAGAGGATCGCAGCTGATATGAGTTATCAGGTCATGTGTGACTTTTGCCTTTTGGTGTGTCAGAGCTGTGTGACTGTGCAGACAGGCCAGGCCAGCACCGACTAAGAAGACAGAAAGAGGAAGAGGAGACTTGTACTTCGTATGTACGAGTCATATTTTTGCTGTTGCATAAGACTATTTACTATATTATAGAGCTCTAATACTACAGCTTATAAAATTAACTTTTTCACTATCATTGGGGGTTTTTGACTTTGTTAAATGAAGGGTTTTTTTCAAGGATATTACAAGATTTCTGTACAAAAGCATATTGTGTGTAAAAGTAAATACATTTATAAAGCTGTCAGTTCTTTTAATCAAACAATAAAGAAAATGCACATGACGTTGTGTGCGTTGTCTTATGTTATGTCTCTTACGTTTCACTTTGTGGCGTCCTGTGTTTGCTTCAGGAAAGCAGAGAGGTGATTACTCTTAATAAATCACATGGGAAAATTGATCTGAGGGAACCATATTTAGCAGCTGTTGCTATTCAATTGTGTGTGGATCAAACATATTGTCAGAGATCAAACAGAGGCCTGACATGGGTGAATGGTTCAGGAATCTGCGCTTCACATCAGTTATAAGTTTACCTGCTGTTCAAAGGCAGCACAGGCTTTGTTTTCATAAGGATCTATGGAAAGAATGCATGTTTTTGTAAACCAGAGGGTGAGAACACGCTTTGAAATTCCCACTCGCTCCGTGTTCCTTACTGTTTGTACAGCACATACTCTCCGTTCACACGTGAATATGTAAGAGGGCAGATGAGCGTCAAAGTCCCAAAGGAAGCAATTATCAGAGATGATTTATCCGGCCCTCACTTTCTAATCAACAAACACTAACAGCTACACACGAGTGATAGTATGCCTTTTTATCTCTGGAGTAGGATTTCCTGCTTGACTGCATTTCTTTTCAGGTCATAACTTCCCTTCAAAGCTTTCTGGGGAGACCCCCTGCAGCCCACTTTTCCAAACAGGCCTGAACACAGTCTCAGCTTTTCCTCACAAACAGACTGCCTGAATCCACAGTGGACACAGTAATAGCATACATCTTCAGATGCAGTTTCACAACGCTTCACACAGCTCTGCTATTCTGCTTTATCCTTGCCTTACAAGCTACCTGCAATACATGAAAGAAGAAGTGAGAGCGGGGAAATGACAGGAAGTCTATATACGTTCATTCGGGGTTGATGTTGTGGTCATGCATTTTAAATTAGGGCATTTCCTCATTCTGCTTGCCAAGAGGGACCAACAGCAGCAATAAACAACTGTAATGACTCTGCTGTAACGCAATACAGAGATAAAGATGATTAAAAAAAAACATTCAAATGATTAATAATTAACTTACAAAGAAATATGACTGTGTCAGCTAAGCTGTGAGAAAGCACAGGCTGTCTCAGTGCAGAACTCTGTCCATGGTGCTGGAACAGGAGAGGCTCTAGTAAACCACGTTACTGCTGATGGATGAGCTTTACTGGTTTCCACCAACACTCTGGCAGTATTTCTCCATTGCCAGTAGAGAGTGCGCTACTCAGGCCTTTTCTAAATGATCAGCTTTTGTCCTTCAGTATAAATTGCTTTCCAATTTCATTCAGATACAGAAAATAAAAGCATGGTGCATAAAATAAAAAAGTTAGTAAATTAAGGTGTAAAATTGAAATGTGTGTATGAAAACAGGCTGGAAAAATCCAAAACAGTGGACATGCAACATGCCCTGAATTGCACGTGAGTAAGTTATCTCTTGATCTAAAAAAAAAAAGAAGAAAGTCTGACAAACATTAAACTGAATTTTATGCACTTGCCAATTTTGTGTTTAATTGGTTTCCACAAAGACAAAAGCCGTTTGGGTGTAGCTGTTATGTCTCAGTGGTGTGTCTGCCAGTCTTACAGATACCTTGTGGGAGGTGTAATAGATAAGTGGCTGTACAATAATAATACAATAACAATGTTTCTCCAATTTTGTGTCAAATGACGATTAAAAAGGAATCATGTGTCGATGTACAAACACCTGACCTTTGATTTTGTGAAACTTTGTAGTGGTTGTGTAGCTGTTCTGCAACTTCAGTGTCTTAGTACAGCGTCACTGCACTTGTAACCACATCAGGATGCTGTTTTTTCAGTCCTATAAAGCCACACTACAGGGATTAATAATGGTGAGCAGGTAGATTGCCCTTCATTTCCAATTATTTTATGAATATTTTTAAAATAAAGTAGATAAAGTGTTTAAAGCTGTGGCAAGAGAAGAAACAATTCATCTACAATCAATCAAATTATAAGTAATAGCTCTTAGTGCACTGAGCAAATACACTATATTGCCATTGCTCACCTACACATATGAACTTGATGTGCATTCCATTCTTAATCCAGTGGGATTATTATGATGTTCACCCCTTTGCAGTTATAACAGCCTAAACTGTGCAGGAGTGTTTATGGAAATTTCTGACCATGTTTCCTGAAGTCTGTTTGTGAGGTCAGAGGCTGATGTTGAACGGGATTCGCTGCTCTAATTTGTCCCAAAGCTGTTCCATCAGGTCAAAGTCAGCACTCTGGGAAGTTCTTTCACACCAAACTTGGTCATCCATGTCTTTATGGACTTTGTGCACTGGTGCGCAGTCATGTTGGAACAGGAAGGGGCCATCCCAAATGTCTTGGTACGCTGAAACATTAAGAGTTCCTTTCACTGGAACTAAGGGGCCAAGCCCAACTCCTAAAGCACAAGCTCACACCATAACCCCCCTTCCACCAAACTTTATACTTGGCACAGTGCAGTCAGACAAATACTGTCCCCCCGGCAACCAAACCCTGGATTGCCAGCGTGATTCGTTGTTCCAGTTCTGTTCAATTCAGTTTTATTTATATCTTGACAAATTACAATAAGAGTTGCCTCAAGGCCAGAGAACACATCTCACTGCAGCTGGCTCTGTGATTTTTCCGTGGACTACTGCTTTGTTGCTGTTGTTCCCAGTTGCTTCCATTTTGCTATAATGCCACTAACAACTGACTGTGGAATATTTAGTGGTGAAGAAATTTCATGACTGGACTTGTTGCATCCTATCACGGTACCACGCTTGAATTCACTAAGCTCCTGAGAGCGACCCATTCACAAATGTTTGTAGAAGCAGCCTGCAGGCTTAGTGGTTTGATGTTATACACTTGTGACCTGGATGGGTCAGGGAAAAATGATGGCAGTACCGTGTATTTTATCGCCAGTTCTTCTGCCTTTATTGTGACTTATTGATCATGATTATGCTGTGCACAGAGATATACAATACAAATACCAAGGTCTTGTATCTGCCATCTTCAGCCATCTCCAACGCAGGAAGTTCCTCTTTACCAATCAGACAAACTCTCTTTATCTCAGTGATAAGTCCAATTGTCCATTATTCTCCCGGTTCTTCACTCCTTCTGTGTCACATTCAGCATTGTGTTGCATACATGAGCACTGATTTGCCCATTGACAACTGAAGGCTACACACACCTAAAGTCAGTACGAGTTACATATCATGGTCACCTGGTTTATTGATTGAGTACAGCTGTGTTTTAACCTTTGACAAAGTGGTGAAGATGTGGACCGTACTGTCACGGCGGCGTGGGAGATTCTAGCTTGCGCTGCAACGTTTGTGCTTTATATTGAAACGTTGTTTTAATTAAACACAAGAGCACAAATAGTTTCTACAGTGTGCTTCTTTCTGAAAAGCCAGTTTGTCTGTGAAGCTGCTCCTTCCACTAACACGCAACGTACAGCAGAATTCAGGCTTGACATAAATACCTCTCAGAGCCATAGTTTTCCACAGATATAATTTCCTGCCTATTCCTTTAATCATCTTTCATGGGATGCAGAGTTTTGGTGAGGAACTGTAGTTCGTGGAATGATGACTCAATAATTGATCAGAATAAATGCATGTCTGGGATACAGAGCATTTCTTCACCTGCAGGTATGTGACGAAGCTGTTAAACCCCTCTAAAGTCATAATTATTACTTGTGTTCTCCTAATACCAATACTTTCAGCTGACAGCTCTCCTAATATGAGTTATGTAAGTGACAGATTGTGTTTGGGTTCATGCTTTTGTAACGTGAGAGCTGTTTTCTCAGCAAACACAGACGCTGACCTGTCAGCTGAAATATTTCATACCTGTCTGTATATATTTCGCAGCTAGGCAGACATCATACAGTCAACATCGGTTTCCTGAAAATCCATCTTGTTTATTCATATTCTAAGCATGATGCAGTTGCACAACACTGAATTCTCCAAATGACTCATTCACCGCACCGGCAGTGACCCTGGAGTTTAATTAGCTTCAAATGATCACATAACATAACACACAGCCCCTACTGATTCAGCACACTCTGTAAACATTCCTGAAATGCTTTGGCTTTCTGCACTCCGCTTTACTTCAGAAGGCATTTTCTGGGTCACAGCCAACTGGCATTGATCAGGATCGTTAACAGCATGTTCCCTCTCTTAAAATAGCCTGCTGTATCACCCATCCTTAACCAAGAATAAAAGCTCAGCAGTAAATCAAGAAAATGTGGACATGTTAAATGTGTAAGATAATTGCATAGGAATTGAAAAGCCCTCTGTCCTCCTTCTGTTCATCCTGGGCACCATTAAGTGCGTTTAATGGTGTTTGCTACTATAAAGGAGTGCAACCTTGTCAGTTTGATTTAACCTCCTAGGACCTGGCGTCCACATATGTGGACATCACATTTTTGGTTGTCTAGACCAAAATACTAAATTTTGCTCTACAAGTGCCTGATATCCACTTACGAGGACATTATACTGCCTCTGTTTCATCAAAATTTAAAACAAACATCCTCATATGTGGCTCTCATTTTTCTTAGAAACAAAAATTAAGTTAAAAAAAAAAATCTGGTGATTCGTTGTTTTTGCATTCATCGGATCTCAATATGCCCAAATATCAAAGAGAAATTAAAAATGCATGCCATGGAAGAGTTCAGGTCTTAGGAGGTTAAAGAAAGAAAAAGCTAGTGTTCTGTTTAAAGTGTAAATAAAAACAGAATGTAGTCATCTGCAAATCATTTAAAGACTCTTTGAAAATACAACATAACAAGCTGAACTGTGTGCTGACGGCAGATGTTGAAAATAAGACATTTTTCATTTTGGAAAGAATGCATCACTTGGAAAAAGCTGGCAGAGGAGCATGTTTGTCACTGTGTTGCATCAAATCTTCTTGTAGCAAGTTTCGCCTGTCATACTTTGTCAATGGTTGACTGCTTTAGCTCCTAAACTTTTTTTTATGACTGAGCCATGCTGGTCCATCCTGTAAAAATCTTTCACCATAATACTGTTGCAGATGTTTGCTTTAAACCTGTTTGCAAAGAACACACCACGTGGCCCTTCTCTTTAGTCTAGAGGACACAGTCTCCTTCATTTTCAGGAGAAAATCAGAATTTACTTGGTTGGACCACAGGACTTCAGTCCACTTTAAATGATCTCTGTTACACAAAAGGTGGCGTGTTATGTTCTTGCTTAAACCTTATTTTACAAAATGTATCCGCAAAGAAGCATTTCAGCGTGCAAGAACTGTATTCAGAAATCATTTTTAGAAGTATTTCCAACCCCAAGCACCAATTTCAAATAGCACTGAGAAATGTTATTGTTAAATTGCTGAACCACTCATGCGTGAATTCTTTCAGTTTGGTGAACCTCTTCCCATCTTTTCACCTGATACACTCCCTCTCAGATCACATTATTAAATAACTTAGTTTTCACATACTCCAGCGTGTTAAGCATTACTAAGTATTGTATAGGAAGTATACCATCTCAAGTTCTTAATGTGCTGCAGGCATCAAATTCAGAATGAGTATATTCTTGTTTTTCTTGGTTTCAACTTTTAATGTGTTGCTTTTGTGCACTTTTCAATTAAATCTGGAGTTTAAACGATTTTACAAATAACTGCATTGTGTTTTTGTTTTTGTTGTTTTTAAACAGGACTGTATTAGGTATTCATAAAAATTCTTATCAGCAACTACAGACTGATGTTGTCACATACACAACTGTTCTCTGGGTATGTAGACAAGTCAAGCCAACTTTATTTATAAACAGCAAGCACTGACCAAGGTGCTTAACATTAAGGAGAGAATAAAAAGGAAAAATACATTAATACTAATACTAATACTAATAATAAGAATAAGAAGAATATATTTAAAAACGGGGAAAAGTACATTAAAGCACAATTTGCATATATGTATAAAATACACAGCAATAGCCCAGTATGTTAGCCACATACAGTACAGACACATACACATTACGCTCATATATGCACACAGCTGTTCCTTTATAAGGGATGGTTTTGTTTTGTTTTGTTTTGTTTTTATTTCCAGTCTGTTTACTGAATCTTGCGATCAAAAACACAAAATAACCTTTACAGTAAATCAAGTGTGAGTTTTACCCTCCATTGTGCACTGCAGTCATTCTTTACCACCAGAGCACAGGATCATTTTTCTGTATTTTGGCTGAAACAGCTGCCTGTCCCATTCATATCAACATATGCACCACTTAACCCGTGGAGGATTCCACACTGTGCAGTACCTAGCTGTTTTTTTTAAACTTGGCTCAGAGAAATCAGCAAAAAATTAGGATAAAGGACAAAATGCAAAGACCTGTTTGAGAGAAGGGTAAACTGATCGTTTATGAAAGCAGAAATGTGCTCTGTTGACTTTTTCAACGACTCTTTCGCTTTGAGTTGTTACAAGATCTTGTCATGATTGTGGAGTAAATCCAAGAAAAGCCATTTTCAAGGAAGGTTATCCATTGGTTATTTTATGCTCAGTTTATCAGTGATAGCAGACCTTAGCAATATTAGCTGTTTAAAGCCTCTACAGAGGCTCTAAAGAGATTTCTCAGTGAAAAACACTGAGAAATCTTAGTCGGCTTTTCTTAGTCATCTGTTTCTTGATAGGCTTTATTGCTGTAGATATGCCCTCAGCACTCCCTTAACTAGGAACACCTAAAACATCTAAAGCAATCATGATGTCATAAATACCTGTGTTTGGGATGTATAAACAGTTCAGAATTTGCTGATGTGACCACAGTGGTATCCAGTCAGACTTTCCACACAAAGTGTGCAGTGCTGGGGTTATATTAATTAGAGATAACACCTCATACACTCCCCTCCTAAACTGTATTCATTTTCATTTTCTTTCTTATCTTACACAGTGAGGATTTTGCTGATTGCACGCACTAGATAAACAACTGAAAGAGGATTTAAGACATTTATAATAATATAGTTATATAGTTATTTTTTGTTGTTGTTTATAACAGCCTTGAACCGTGCTGCTGTTATGTTATTAAATTGTTGGCACACTTTTACAAAATAGACATCAAAATACGCTCAAGGAAACCAAGTTGCATTGTGATGATAAAGTTATAGTGAAAGTGAAAACTGTGTATTTGTTGCTTGGAGTGAAGAAGCATGTCATCACTGCAGTTGACCAGCAGATGGCCTCTGGTTATCATTATTTCACTTGAGAAAATAATAAGAAACAGGTACTTACTATTGACTTGCTGCTCAGACTTAAAGCTTGTGCTTTCAATTAAAAATAGGGGAAAGTAAATCTGGAAAAGTTTGTCATTAAAACAAAACAAAACAAAAAAACTGCCCCACCCCAAACACAGAGTATTTGAACACTGCCGGGACACACATTGGCTGATAATTTGATTCATATTGAAGATATATAATTTTTAAAATAAATAAATAATAGTCCAATAAAAATTCTCAACAGAAAGATTGTTTAATCAAAAAGGTTTTAAACTATTTATTATCAAAGTCAGCTGAATGTACTGGTATACTGTTCCAGAGCTTTGGTGTCACAGACTAAAACGCTCTGTCTTCCCTGGTCTTTAGTCAGGTTTGAGGAACAACTAACAAATTCTGAGCCTGTGAACAAAGAGCAGCAGTGATCAGCAGTGTGTTTTGTAAAATGGATATTAAAAAAATAAATAAATAAATAAATTGAAACTATTCCTAAGATCTATTGGGAGCAGGGGCGGCTCTAGAGGAATTTTCTTTGGGAGGATAAAGGACAAAATGCAAAGACCTGTTTGAGAGAAGGGTAAACTGATCGTTTATGAAAGCAGAAATGTGCTCTGTTGACTTTTTCAACGACTCTTTCGCTTTGAGTTGTTACAAGATCTTGTCATGATTGTGGAGTAAATCCAAGAAAAGCCATTTTCAAGGAAGGTTATCCATTGGTTATTTTATGCTCAGTTTATCAGTGATAGCAGACCTTAGCAATATTAGCTGTTTAAAGCCTCTACAGAGGCTCTAAAGAGATTTCTCAGTGAAAAACACTGAGAAATCTTAGTCGGCTTTTCTTAGTCATCTGTTTCTTGATAGGCTTTATTGCTGTAGATATGCCCTCAGCACTCCCTTAACTAGGAACACCTAAAACATCTAAAGCAATCATGATGTCATAAATACCTGTGTTTGGGATGTATAAACAGTTCAGAATTTGCTGATGTGACCACAGTGGTATCCAGTCAGACTTTCCACACAAAGTGTGCAGTGCTGGGGTTATATTAATTAGAGATAACACCTCATACACTCCCCTCCTAAACTGTATTCATTTTCGTTTTCTTTCTTATCTTACACAGTGAGGATTTTGCTGATTGCACGCACTAGATAAACAACTGAAAGAGGATTTAAGACATTTATAATAATATAGTTATATAGTTATTTTTTGTTGTTGTTTATAACAGCCTTGAACCGTGCTGCTGTTATGTTATTAAATTGTTGGCACACTTTTACAAAATAGACATCAAAATACGCTCAAGGAAACCAAGTTGCATTGTGATGATAAAGTTATAGTGAAAGTGAAAACTGTGTATTTGTTGCTTGGAGTGAAGAAGCATGTCATCACTGCAGTTGACCAGCAGATGGCCTCTGGTTATCATTATTTCACTTGAGAAAATAATAAGAAACAGGTACTTACTATTGACTTGCTGCTCAGACTTAAAGCTTGTGCTTTCAATTAAAAATAGGGGAAAGTAAATCTGGAAAAGTTTGTCATTAAAACAAAACAAAACAAAAAAACTGCCCCACCCCAAACACAGAGTATTTGAACACTGCCGGGACACACATTGGCTGATAATTTGATTGATTTTGAAGATATATAATTTTTAAAATAAATAAATAATAGTCCAATAAAAATTCTCAACAGAAAGATTGTTTAATCAAAAAGGTTTTAAACTATTTATTATCAAAGTCAGCTGAATGTACTGGTATACTGTTCCAGAGCTTTGGTGTCACAGACTAAAACGCTCTGTCTTCCCTGGTCTTTAGTCAGGTTTGAGGAACAACTAACAAATTCTGAGCCTGTGAACAAAGAGCAGCAGTGATCAGCAGTGTGTTTTGTAAAATGGATATTAAAAAAATAAATAAATAAATAAATTGAAACTATTCCTAAGATCTATTGGGAGCAGGGGCGGCTCTAGAGGAATTTTCTTTGGGTGGCATGGAAATCAGGTGGGGTGGCAAAATCAAAGCCATTTCTGTCATGGTCCTGCGGCCATGACTGAGTGACTTTGTGTTTGTGTTCTTTATTGTTATTACTTTCATTATTATTCATGGCTGTTTTGGGATGGTTTGTGTTTTGGGATTTTAGATACTGGGTTTTGGGTTTGTGCTCCCTCTATTGGTCCCTGGTGTCAGTGTTCCCCTGTCTCGTCAGGTTAACCAGGTCCAGCTGTGTCTCCCACCTGTGTGTGATTTCCCAGTGTCTCTCTGTGTACTTATGGTGTGTGTTTTCCTCTGCTCCTTGTCGCGTCGTCTGTGTACATACCCTGTGTTCATCCTCTGTGTTACCCTGCGTACTCTGCATTTCTCCGTGAATCCTCTGCTGTTCTCCCTGCTGTTTCTCACTTCGATGTTCAGGTTTGCTACTCCTTGGCTTAGTTTCTCCCAGTTTAGTTCTGTTTGCCATCTCCACTTTATGTCTGGTATTGTTAATAAATCACCCTTCACATCCGAATAAGTGCTGCCTTTCAGTCCTCCTTCCACTCTTCACACGGCCGCTGCCCCGGACCGTGACAGCAGGGACGTGCAGAGGGGGGGGCTAGAGGGGCTTGAGCACCCGCCCCTTTCCTGATGAGTGCCCAAAGTGCCCTTTTGTTGAGGCAACTTTTAAAATTTTTTTATTTATTTATTTATTTTTATTTTTTTATGTGTGTGTGCGTGCGGAGTCCTGTCTGTGCCCCTCAACAATAATATTTAACTATTAATCACAGTTTTGCTAAATAAAAGGATCTGGCTTGCATCAGTCACATGATCACATTTAACCAATGATCGCCCTTGACGGCAGAACGCGCTGGTACGAGCCGGGAACGAGCTCACAAAGAGCACGCGCATTTTTTGCGGTCCGGAGCTGTAGGAGAAACACAAGTTAACTCAGAGACACAGACTGATGCGACAAAACCAGTAAGTAGGTGTACAGCGTACACTGTAGTGTGTAGCACACAGGAGTATTAGCTTATTACGTACACGTTGGTAAGCTGTCTTGTTGCAACTGACGAACTGAAACAAACGAGCGTGCTGTGTGTGCAACAGCGCGACAAACATTACCTGTCCTTTTATTAACTGCACAAGTAGTGCTGGTCATAGCTGCTGGCTACCTGTGTAAGGCTGTCATGGGTCTGTAGCTCTGTCACCGTTTTAGGGAACATATTTAGTTTTAAAGTAAGTTTCTGGGCATTTCCTGCCTTTCTGGAGGGATTATATTTCACTAAAAAACGATCTAATATGCATGTCCACATAATAATTATTATAATTATAATATATTAAAAAACACACGCTGTATTTTAAAGAACATACATTAAGAAGCAGATTATATTAGATTTATATTTTAAATAAGACAAAAGTTGGATTTTACAGCAGTAAAATGATTGTATCTCTACAGTTTAAAAATGTAATAAGCTTTGCCCTGCACAGAGTGGATAGTGAAACAAATGGAATCATCATAAATACATTATTTCATATTTATTACTTCCCCCTCCTCATTGCTTTATTATTGTAGCTCTAGTAATAAATAATAATGTAAGGATGCCCATAGTATATACAGTATTCTGAAGAAGGTCTAAAATGTCACTGTGTGTGCGTGCATGTGTGTGTTTTATTTAGCTGGATTTAAAAAAATATTACTCATGATATAACATTGTGCAGACATGGCTGGTAAGGACATGAGGAGGAAACAGTAGGAGCTGTGTGAGGCTACTAAAGGCAGTGCTATAACATTTTTCTGTCATCATTTTATTATAGATTAAGTGCAAGAGTTGTTAGGTGTGGATAATTAGATTATAGTTTATTGCAATAGCAAGTTGTGCCTTGTTCTCAGATAGACAGCAAGTGGAGAGTGATATATGAAATGATGGGAAGGAAGGAAGAAGAGAAGCAAAGAGTGATTCACAGGCAGAGCCGAGTTTATGTCACAGTTTTTCGTTGCCTTATGGTTCCAAGCGCTGTCACCAATCTTTGCATTTTGTTATTATCTCATGACACTTGTTTAATCAGCTACCATCTCTCCTGTGGACTTTTTAATGTCTACAGTCTCAGATCAACACAGCCCTGCCCTTCCCATATTAGATTCTTGATGAATGTGTGTTGTTGTTATTCAGCCTGGTTCAATGTGCCCCTTTTTAACTTTGAGCACCCGCCCCTTTAAACCTCTCTGCACGTCCCTGCGTGACAGTACGACGCGACCACAAGATGGACCCAGCAGCGCTTAATCCATCCAGGGAGCTACGGGAGACGCTCATCGACGCCACACAGGAGCTGATCGACCTGTGGCTGGAAAGCCCGGGTGGCACGTCCCAGCGCGCTGTAGAGAGGCGGCTACAGCGTCTGGTGACCGGTCTCCCATGGCTTCTGGACTCGCTCTGTTCGTGGGAGCGGGAGTTTCTCCTTTTGGACCTCGGACTTCACCCCCCGTCTGCTTTTACTTTCGAGCAGCCCGAGGCGGTGAGCGAGCGACATGTTCTGGCTTCCCCAGATTCCGAGACTCTGTTTTCTGGGGCTATTCAGAGCGGGATGGGAGACTGTATGGATCGCTTACCTACCTTCGTGGTAACGGATCCTTCCCAAGTGGGCGTGTACAAACCCGCTGCAAAACTGACAGACTGTGTCTCTGCCGCTCCTTCTGAGCCAGGACTTTATTGCCATTCTCCGGCTCAGTTCTGTGTCCAGCCACAAGCTTCCCAGTCTGTAGCTCAACCATTAGCCTCCCTTAAGCCACAATTTTCACACTGTTTTTCCACCGCTGTTTCTGAGCAGGGAGACAAACTGTTTCACTACGGACCTGTTCCTCAAAAGCTGGCAACAATAGAGACTATTGCTCACTCCGGGGCTTCCCCAGAGGCTGAGTTACTGCCCTCAGCTTACTCTGGACCCCTGGAGGCCAAGATGCCAGCTGTGAACTGCACCGGACTGTCGCTGCCTGAGCAGGGTCAGTGCTCTGCGCAGCTGCAGCCCTCCTTATGTGTGCCAGAGGCCCACGTGCCTACTGGTTTTGTTTCACATGTGCCAGAGGCCCACGTGCCTGCTGGTTTTGTTTCAAATGTGCCAGAGGCCCACGTGCCTCTGGTTTTGTTTCATGTGTGCCAGAGGCCCACGTGCCTACTGGTTTTGTTTCATGTGTGCCAGAGGCCCACGTGCCTACTGGCTTTGTTTCATGTGTGCCGGGGGCCCCGGTGCCCACTGGTTCTGCGGCTGTTTTCGCTGGGGGGCCCGAGGAGCCCGTCCGGCCTCCTGCTTCACTAGCTGGGGGGCCCGAGGAGCCCGTCCAGCCTCCTGCTTCACTAGCTGGGGGGCCCGAGGAGCCCGTCCAGCCTCATGCCACACCTGCTGCCACGTCGGCTGGGGGGCCCGAGGAGCCCGTCCGGCCTCATGCCACACCTGCTGCCACGTCGGCTGGGGGGCCCGAGGAGCCCGTCCGGCCTCCTGCTTCACTGCTGGGGGGCCCGAGGAGCCCGTCCGGCCTCCTGCTTCACTGCTGGGGGGCCCGAGGAGCCCGTCCGGCCTCCTGCTTCACTAGCTGGGGGGCCCGAGGAGCCCGTCCGGCCTCCTGCTTCGCTAGCTGGGGGGCCCGAGGAGCCCGTCCAGCCTCATGCCACACTGACTGCCACGTCGGCTGGGGGGCCCGAGGATCCCGTCCGGCCACCTGTGGCTGCTTCTCCACCTGTGGCTGCTTCTCCACCTGTGGCTGCAGCGCCGCCTCCTGCAGTATCATCACCTGCAGCGCTACCACCTGCTACTGCCACGCCTCAGCCTGAAGCTTCATCCTCGCCTGGTTCTGGTCCAGCTTCATCCTCACCTGGCCCAGCTTCGGCCACAGCGTCAGCTTCGCCTGGCCCGGTTTCATCCACGCCTGGTCCGGCTTCATCCTTGGCTTCATCCTCGCCTGATTCTGGTCCAGCTTCATCCTCACCTGGCCCAGCTTCGGCCACAGCGTCAGCTTCGCCTAGCCCAGCTTCAGCTACAGCTTCATCATCGAGCTGGCCCGTTTTCATCCACGCCTGGCCCGGTTTTCATCCACGCCTGGCCCGTTTTCATCCACGCCTGGCCCGTTTCATCCACGCCTGGCCCGGTTTTCATCCACGCCTGGCCCGTTTTCATCCACGCCTGGCTCCGTTTCATCCACGCCTGGTCCAGCCTTCGTGTCTGCATCTTCGTCTGGTCCAGCCTTCGTGTCTGCATCCTTCGTCTGGTCCAGCCTTCGTGTCTGCATCTTCGTCTGGTCCAGCCTTCGTGTCTGCATCTTCGTCTGGTCCAGCCTTCGTGTCTGATCTCGTCTGGTCCAGCCTCGTTCTGCTCTGTCTGCCACCTCATCCTCGTCTGGTCCAGCCGTGTCGCACCTCGTCTGGCCATCATGCATCGTCTGGTCCTCATCAGCACTCTCGTGTCTCCTTCGCATCTACTCGTCTGGTCCAGCTCCTTCGTGTCTGCAGCCCGTGTCTTCCTCGTCTGGTCCAGCCTCGTGTCTGCATCCTCGTCTGGTCCAGCCTTCGTGTCTGCATCCTCGTCTGGTCCAGCCTTCGTGTCTGCGTCCTCGTCTGGTCCAGCCTTTGTGTCTGCTCCTCGTCTGGTCCAGCCTTCGTGTCTGCATCATCATCTCCGCCTGCTGCGGTCCCGGCTTCCGTGCCCTCAGCCTCACCTGGCCCAGCCTCGTTTGGGTCTGGAGCTAAACGGCCGTTTTCTGGACCGCTGGCTAGGCTACTGGCCGAGCGCCGTCGCCTGACTGGCCGCCGTTGCCTTCCGCACGGCCGGCCCCCGGACCGCCGTTGCCTGAGCGGCCGCCGTTGCCTTCCGCACGGCCGGCCCCCGGACCGCCGTTGCCTGAGCGGCCGCCGTTGCCTTCCGCACGGCCGGCCCCCGGACCCTCTTCGCCTGAGCGGCCGCCGTTGCCTTCCGCACGGCCGGCCTCCGAACCTCTTCGCTGCGGCCGCCGTTGCTCTTCGACGGCCGGCCTCCGCGGCGGCCGTGCTTCGCCTGATGGTGTCGTTGCTCTCCGTGAGGCCCCCGGCCCTTCGCTGAGCGGTGGAAGTATTGAACCGCAACGGTGCACCGCACGGCCCTCCATGACTTATTTGTGCGCTCCACTGGCTTCTTCGGGGGGGGGCGAAGAGGGTGGGGCTTCGTGGCCGGCCTCCTGAACTGTCCCATCCTGGCCTCCTGTGTTATCGGGCCCCTGGCCGGCCGCCTGAACTGTGTTTTGGACTCTGCTCCCCTGTGAGTTTTTTTTTTGTGAACATTTGTTTGGGACTCTGGGGCCTTCGTTTTGGTCGTGGCCCGGTCCCTCCGTCCTGGGCCCCCTGCCGCCCGCCCGGGTCTGTGTTCTGTGGTGTAGGGGCCCTTAGGGGGTCTGCATGGTCCTCGGATGCTTATGTGTTGGCCATGTTATTATTCTCTTTTCCGTTTGGATGGTGTGTGGGAAGATAGCTGGTTGCTCATTGGTCCGTGCGTGTCCTGCTCCAGGTTAAGTCCACTGTCACTGGTGCCAGTGCAAAAGTGTATATCTGACGGACGAATCGGCCTGAATTTGGTACGTAGTGAAAGAAAAGTCAACGGAAGTTACTGAGTTAGAATATATACCATTATTACTTTCATTATTATTCATGGCTGTTTTGGGATGGTTTGTGTTTTGGGATTTTAGATACTGGGTTTTGGGTTTGTGCTCCCTCTATTGGTCCCTGGTGTCAGTGTTCCCCTGTCTCGTCAGGTTAACCAGGTCCAGCTGTGTCTCCCACCTGTGTGTGATTTCCCAGTGTCTCTCTGTGTACTTATGAGTGTGTGTTTTCCTCTGCTCCTGTCGCGTCGTCTGTGTACATACCCTGTGTTCATCCTCTGTGTTACCCTGCGTACTCTGCATTTCTCCGTGAATCCTCTGCTGTTCTCCCTGCTGTTTCTCACTTCGATGTTCAGGTTTGCTACTCCTTGGCTTAGTTTCTCCCAGTTTAGTTCTGTTTGCCATCTCCACTTTATGTC
>NW_024582807.1:160702-217852 GCF_018398535.1 Haplochromis burtoni
TGGTATTGTTAATAAATCACCCTTCACATCCGAATAAGTGCTGCCTTTCAGTCCTCCTTCCACTCTTCACACGGCCGCTGCCCCGGACCGTGACAATTTCTTTACACGTTTGCAGGTGTTACATTCTGTACTCTATATGGTTAAAATGCATCAAATGCAGCAAGTATATGCATGTTGCATGTAGAAATGGTCTGTATGATTCCTAATGGATTTAACCTGAATAATTAAACATTTCAGTTCAGTAAAATCCAGGAAACAACACAACATGAAGTGGCTCATTTTAAGAAATAATCAGAGATCTGCTCTGTCATGAAAAAAATGGATGTATATTTCACCAGAATTTTTAACATTAATTACACACACCTTCACGGCATTGTCATTGTAACAATCAAAACCTGTGATGAAATCTGAAGTGCCCATGATTGATTCAAAATGTGCTCTGGTACAATTATAGGTGTTGGTTTGTTATGAAAACAAGAAATAAAGCAGCTTTGGATGCTATGGGTTCAACAATTTTTTTAATGGGGTTGGGGGCAGGGTAACATTATGCAATATATTAAGTTTTAGAATTTATGTTCAATGTTAAATGTAGCCAGGCTCAAAGTATCAATTTGAGCTTATTTAAATAAAAAACATGAAAAAATGTTTTCCAGTTCAGCTGAGGAGACTCTAGAGAAGAATTAAATATTCTATTTTGATGGCTGGATTTAGCTTTTGAACAAAAAGAAGCAAGACCCTTATTGATTTAGGATATAGTTCAAGAGGAGTGTCTTGATGCTCAATCATCCAGGTAAAGAAATCCCAAAAAGTTGATTCTGTTCATCTGGATGTAGAATTTTTGGTGGCAGAAACATTTCGTCACTCATCCAAGTGGCTTCTTCGGTCTCAGCTGACTGCAGGTTTCCTCAACGTTATAAACAGTACGTTACACAATGACTGAAACCAGATCACTGGCAAGCAACGGGCATGATCATTAATATGCAAAATGTCATGACCATTGATCAACAACCACTGATCAAAGACTATTGATCAATGATCAATGGCCATGAGTACCATTCACAGAGAGTTGGGGAATGGCTGCAATCACAGCATTGTAAGATGGTTACAGATGTACCCTTAGGCCCCCTCCTCGATTCAGAGATGGTCTTTCCCTTTTCACGTAAATGGCCTCCTTGACTCCACGCTCAAACCAGCGTTCCTCCCTGTCCAGGATGTGCACATCCTCATCATTGAAAGAGTGTCCACTGGCCTGTAGGTGTAAATAGACTGCAGAGTCCTGGCCTGACGAGGTAGCTCTTCTGTGTTGTGCCATCCGCTTCGCCAGAGGTTGTTTGGTTTCCCCGATGTATAAATCCTGGCAATCCTCCTGGCACTTAACAGCGTACACTATGTTACTCTGTTTGTGTCGGGGGACCCGATCCTTGGGGTGGACCAATTTTTGGCGCAGTGTGTTTTGGGGTTTAAAAGCCACAGAGACCTGTGTTTAGAAAAAATACGTCTCAGCTGTTCCGATACTCCTGACACATAAGGGATCGCTAAGGGTTTTCGTTTAAACAACAGTTGTCCTTCTCTCCTGGATTGTCTGGAGCTTTCTGTAGGTGCCTTCCTAGCTTTGACAAAGCTGGGATAACCTCATTTACTCAGGGCCTTCTTGATATGATTCTTCTACTTCCCTGGTCGCTGTATCTGTGGGGATGGTGTTCACTCTGTGTTGTAGCGTCCTGATGACACCCGTAGGTTTACGGTGAACATCGACTTTTAAATGTGCCCCATTACTGATGGAAATCTCACAGTCTAAGAAGGATAACCTGCCACTTTTCATTATCCTCCCTGATGAATTTGATGTGTTGGTCCACCGACTTAATGTGAATAGCGAATAGTGGTACATCCTGAGATCTGATTTTCACCCAGGTGTTATCCACATACCTGAACCAATGACTTGGTGGTGTTCCAGGGTAGGACTATGATCAATCGTCATATATTAATGAGCATATTAATGATCAAGAAACTGACCTCCCAGCCCATTGTTCATCAGTGGTGTTAGTTTCATTCATTGTGCAAACGTACTGTTTATAAGGCTGAGGAAACCTGCAGTCAGCTGAGACTGAAGAAGTCAGTTGGATGAGTAACGAAATGTATCTCCCACTGAAAAAGCTACGTCCAGATGAACTGAATCAGCTTTTTGGCAGTTCAAGAGGAGCAACCACGATGGTCTCCATCTTGTTGAAAAAAGGTAACAGATCCAGTTAGTAACCTGGATTTTTAGTGGACTAGGGTCAACAGCCTATCCAGCTTATGAGGCTTAAAAGACATATACAACTGAATGTCATCGGCATATACAGTGGGGCAAAAAAGTATTTAGTCAGCCACCGATTGTGCAAGTTCCCCCACCTAAAATGATGACAGAGGTCAGTAATTTGCACCAGAGGTACACTTCAACTGTGAGAGACAGAATGTGAAAAAAAAATCCATGAATTCACATGGTAGGATTTGTAAAGAATTTATTCGTAAATTAGGGTGGAAAATAAGTATTTGGTCACCTCAAACAAGGAAAATCTTTGGCTCTCACAGACCTGTAACGTCTTCTGTAAGAAGCTTTTCTGTCCCCCACTCGTTACCTGTATGAATGGCACCTGTTTGAACTCATCATCTGTATAAAAGACACCTGTCCACAGCCTCAAACAGTCAGACTCCAAACTCCGCCATGGCCAAGACCAAAGAGCTTTCGAAGGACACCAGGAAAAGTATTGTAGACCTGCACCAGACTGGGAAGAGTGAATCTACAATAGGCAAGCAGCTTGGTGTGAAAAAATCAACTGTGGGAGCAATCATCAGAAAATGGAAGACATACAAGACCACTGATAATCTCCCTCGATCTGGGGCTCCACGCAAGATCTCATCCCGTGGGGTCAAAATGATCATGAGAACGGTGAGCAAAGATCCCAGAACCACACGGGGGGACCTGGTGAATGACCTGCAGAGAGCTGGGACCAAAGTAACAAAGGTCACCATCAGTAACACACTACAACGGCAGGGAATCAAATCCCGCAGTGCCAGACGTGTTCCGCTGCTGAAGCCAGTGCATGTCCAGGCCCGTCTGAAGTTTGCCAGAGAGCACATGGATGATACAGCAGAGGATTGGGAGAATGTCATGTGGTCAGATGAAACCAAAGTAGAACTTTTTGGTATAAACTCAACTCGTCGTGTTTGGAGGAAGAAGAATACTGAGTTGCATCCCAAGAACACCATACCTACTGTGAAGCATGGGGGTGGAAACATCATGCTATGGGGCTGTTTTTCTGCCAAGGGGACAGGACGACTGATCCGTGTTAAGGACAGAATGAATGGGGCCATGTATCGTGAGATTTTGAGCCAAAACCTCCTTCCATCAGTGAGAACTTTGAAGATGAAACGAGGCTGGGTCTTCCAACATGACAATGATCCAAAATACACCGCCCGGGCAACAAAGGAGTGGCTCCGTAAGAAGCATTTGAAAGTCCTGGAGTGGCCTAGCCAGTCTCCAGACCTCAACCCCATAGAAAATCTGTGGCGGGAGTTGGAAGTCCGTGTTGCTCGGCGACAGCCCCAAAACATCACTGCTCTCGAGAAGATCTGCATGGAGGAATGGGCCAAAATACCAGCTACTGTGTGTGCAAACCTGGTAAAGACCTATAGTAAACGTTTGACCTCTGTTATTGCCAACAAAGGTTATGTTACAAAGTATTGAGTTGTATTTTTGTTATTGACCAAATACTTATTTTCCACCCTGATTTACGGATAAATTCTTTACAAATCCTACCATGTGGATTCATGGATTTTTTTTTCACATTCTGTCTCTCACAGTTGAAGTGTACCTCTGGTGCAAATTACTGACCTCTGTCATCATTTTAGGTGGGGGAACTTGCACAATCGGTGGCTGACTAAATACTTTTTTGCCCCACTGTAACTGATAAGAAATGTCACTAAAACAATAAATAATGACAGTTAATGGAAGCAAGCAAGCAAGAAAATAATAATGGTCCCAAAACTAACCCTTGTGGGACCCCATATGTTAGAGAAGCATTGTTAGAGGTTAAGGGTTTATGGTTAAGGGTTAAGGGTAGGGTTATGTTTATCCATTTGGCACACCCAAAATGAAAAACAAAACAAAAGAAGTGAAAGGTCCCATTAATACAAATATTTCAGAGCATTTTTTAAAGGTAAAAGTATCTAGTTTTTTAAAAGAAAGAAAATGTCCTTAACAAGTAAAGCAACTGTATTGGTGAGGTTGTGGATGTTAAGAGATAACTGATAACAGTTCTATCCCACCTCGAGAAATATATATGCACTATATACTAAAATGCTCCCATTACACAGACAGCTTTTATACACAGTACATAAACAGTTAAAACTGAAAGATTTGTTAAGGAATTAATTCTCGAATTCACTACTTTATACTTTATACTAATTTATCTGTTTTCATCAGACAGTTAGCATGAGGGCCCAGACTGCATTATGCTGTGGCTGTGTGGACCTATCTTTACATATGTGGCACTAGCTACATTCAAAAGAGAACAAATACACATACATCTGCCAAGTGTACTTATTCAGTTACAGTTGAGCAACTGAGCGCAATCTCATGTCTAACTTTGTTTGAGGGTAGTTTGTGAACTTGGTGCCTCCTCTAGGGAAACAACAGTGTTCTTGTCTGATTCACTGTCAGCAGAACATGCTGGTCCGCTCACTCAGATAGAGATTTGATCTGGGGATGTAACCTGTGATACCCAAAGGTTTGAAAAAGACAGTTTGTGGAAATTCTGGGGAAGCTGTTTAAATGACCCATGCTGTGTGTTTACTGCTGCCAGCAAATGATGAGGTGTTGTTATATGCATTCACAGCCTTCTCTACCCTTAGATTGGTGGGTGTGCCATGAGCAGGTGTTACCCTGCAGTCTTTTCTGATTTTTAAATACAATTCAAAGTTTATCCAGATGGAATGCATGAAAGTTAGCAAGTACAGTTTTAATGATACTGACAGGTCAACTGATCTAGATCCTCTCATGGACACTTTATTAGCAATATGGTAAGCCTTTTTCACTTCTCCATGAGCAGAAATTGATGTTTATTCTCTTTGTGTAGTTTGAGGTCTGTGGTAAAATTGCAGTCAGAGAACAGGACTTCCCCAGATGCCTGAGAAACTAGAATCCCACCTAGTCTCAAAGGTGTAACGGCCATTTTTCAATACTGGAAGAAAATGTTCCCATTCCTGGAACTTTTTTCATCCCCTTTTTTCATGTGTTGCACCATATCATTATTTATTTTATACAAACTAAGCCAAAAAGCAGAGTGTGGAAAATGAAGGGTACCCTTATTGCTCCCATAGTAATTAAGAGGGTAAGTAGCAGCCAGGTGCTTCTAGTTAAATGTTTCATTAACTGGTCATCAACAAGGAGGAAAGACAATAGCAACTCTGCAGTTACTTCAGGTTATTGCTGCTTAGGGTGGATCTACAAGCTTTTAAATCATTTTTTTTTTAAATTTTCTGATAAATCCTTGAAATTGAAAGATTGCGTCCAGTTCCTCTGCATGATGCAGGCGTCATTGTTTCAGAGTTTGAACAGCTGCTCTCAGACTGCCATTCAGCTGGGTCCATAATTTGCTGGACTCTGTTCACAACTGCTCAAAAAATCAATATTTGAGCAAAGTGAAGACTTTAAGCTTTTATTTAAGGAACTTGACATGAATTTTGAATGAAGTGTTTATTTACTATCATTTTATACACAGTCCCCCGTTTTCAGTAGAGAATTGACTGTAGTTTCATATCCTTATTACTGCTGAAACAGAGTTAAGTAAAGTTGATTCTGAATTTTCACTATGGGGCCAAAAGAGCAGGAATAAAAAGGATACATCTGTTAGCTCAGAGGAATACATTGTTTAAAGAATGCTCTTTTCTTTAGTTGTCTTTTTTTATGATTTGGGAGTAAAATTTTGAAGATTTTTTTCCCACACTGTTGGTTAATTGGTCCGCTTTACTCCTCCCATTTACTCAATTAAAGAAGATTTTTTGATATTTTTTTGTGACAAATCATTAAATAATTCAAAAAGCATCAAACATAAGCGCCCCCAAAATGGAAGCAGCCAATCGATTTAGTGAGAATGGTCTCTATGAAGAGATACTGGAAAAACAAGAACAATACAGAATTTCACAGAGCATATAATACACTGAGATTATTGCTTTACAACAATCCCATCAATAACTTAATGTAGTTTATTATTATTATTATAGTTGTTGTTGTTGTCACTGTTATTATTATTAAATGTTTAAATGGTTGTACTTTATTTTCGGCATCAGTCTCATTCTTACAGCGTTATAACTCAGGGTGTGTGTTTAATAAAATGTCATATGGGGGTTAAAATGATAGCAGGCTCAATCTGTACGTCAGGGCTGCCTTTATTATTTTGTTATTTTTAAGGAAGGGAAGAGAGGGTCTTCATCTTGAGAGTGTGAAGCTGGACAACATAACGGTATGCCCCTCCACCCCCTTCCCACCCCAGAGCTGTGGACTGCAAAGCCTGGTGGGTATTGAAGTCTTCACAACAAAGAGAGAAGCCGTATTCTCAACGGCTAATGCAGCGCTGTCGCTCCCACTGAGGACTACCGGTACCGAGATGCGCAGCTCGGGATGGTTTCCGGTAAGTGCGCAAAATGTTTGGACCGGGCACTGGAAGAAGGGGAAAGTGTGAGGTGAGGAAATGACCGGGCTGCTATTTTTAAGTCGGCTGTAAGTACTTTCAAAAGAGGAGGCGGCGGAGGAGGGACGTTCGTCAGCAGGGATGTAGGGCTGCTGATTCCCGAGCAGCGAGTACAACACGGTGAGTTTGCTGCAGAGATGTCTGCACAGACAATAACCTGCAAGTTGCGCTCTCAAGTTGGTCAGTGCGAAGCAGCCGTTTTCAGAAAGCGATTTGCACGTTCACAGTGCGATGCTGCGCGTGAAAGTGCTGTGTTTCTGCACAAAGCGAGTGCCACAGGGTCAGCACACATCTTTGCTCCTGCTGCAATTGTTTCACACCCTGGAACTCCATTTTCCCCGCTGATGCTCTGCTCAGGAGACCGTGCACAACAAAGGATCGGGATGATCAGGATGTGCATGGTGTGTGCCGATGAATGTCGTCGGAAGGTCCGCAGACCGGTTATTTATCCGCGTCATATTGTGCCATATATGCTACATCTAAACTATATATACTGAGAAAGAGAAATGGCCAAAACGATTGTCCCTGTAGCTGTCTTATCTCTGTGTAAGTGTTGGTGTTGGTGTGCAAAAGAAGAAGAAAAAAACATGGATTACTTTTAAGGACATATGATGCATTTATGGTGGGGTGTAACACCTATAGGCCCATCTTCAGCTCACAGTAATAATTAAAAGGGTAATACATTGCCTCAGGGCCTGCATCTGTAGGCTTGATAAATCACAGCATGGCGGAAATGTCAGGAACAATGACAAATCGGGGGATAACAGACCCCAC
This sequence comes from Haplochromis burtoni, assembly GCF_018398535.1. NCBI lineage: Eukaryota > Metazoa > Chordata > Actinopteri > Cichliformes > Cichlidae > Haplochromis > Haplochromis burtoni. The sequence continues at coordinate 168,208 of NW_024582807.1, forward strand.
TCTATTTATGTTTATTTGTTTATTTACTCTATTTCATAAAATGTGTCTACCGGCAGAGTTTTTATTTTGAGGTGTGACACCGGAAGTCGCCGTTTTCGCTGCGTGGCTGACTTGACTCCGGTCTCTTGTTCACTCAGCAGCATCTTGACTCCACTGGCGCGAGATCCGCTCGCGGGGAGAGAGAGGGCAGGTCGGTGCCGCGAGCCTTCTCGCACGGGCTCCCGTTTTTCCTCTCCTGGTGCCGGGGAGTAGCAGCTGTTTAATTTCATGCTTTTTTACGACATTGCCCGATTCAACCTCTCAGGTAATTTTGTATTTTTGTCTCTGGAATGAAAACCGGTTAAGTAAGAGTAGGTTTAATCTCGGCGATACAATTAGAAATCCGCTGTCCGTGTAGGTCTAATTAGGACATGGATTGTTAGGGCAGCGATGAAAGACGCGATATGTGCATGTGTCTGACATCAAAGTGTGATTGGAGAAATGGCAGTCTGGCAGGGCAATTTATATTTATTGTAATTTTTTCTTTTCTTATACGGATTCATCGCAGCCCATTATTATGGAGAGTGCATACTTCTTCAAGGACGTTATAAGCTATACTGCCATGAGGAAATGAGAGTGAAGTAAATTATTCAGCTTTACTCCAGACCAGGCTGATAAACTTCCATCTCAGAGAGCCTCCTGATGGAGAGGAATAAAAATGTGTTTATAATAAGGCTATTATTTTATTGTCTCGATTTCTTTTCAATGCATTCAATGCAGCTACTGAATCTGACACATGATAAAACTTGGCTAATGGTCTCATCAGGTGTTTTCTCTCCTTAAACATGCAATGAAATCCATTTCCTGTGGTTCCATCCACCATAATAACTCTTGAAGTTAATGTGCTCTTGCAGAAAAAAAGAAGCTCATGGCTTGTGTTCGGGCTCTTTCCACTTCCCACTGAAAGCCTCCTCTTTAATGGACCATTAAGAGGAGAACCACAATGGTTAAGCTGTCGACTGTGCCTGATTCATTTGGTTAAACCGCGCAGATGAGACTAGTCTGAGCATCACATTCCTTAAAAGCTCTTTGCTGAATGTCTCAGATCAATCCTCGTTCACAGGGCAGCCGCTGGCAGGGAGCAGAAGTGGGCGGCCTGCTCCGGTGTGTAAACATGCATGTGCGCCATGGCAGAGCTTGTCGCCGATAATCAAATAACTTCACTTAAGTTATGCTTGGTTCCCCTGCAGTGCAGCCTTCACGCAGGTGGAAGGACACTACAGAAGAAAAGTTTAGCAAAGGCGAGGAGCTTTTTGGGCTCCTTGTAAAAGTGGGGCACTGGTCCCTGTGGTGAGAGGCACTTTTCTGGGGCAGGCTCTGATGACGCTCTCCCAGCACAGATTGGGAACAGACACCCTCGTCCATCCATTTCGGAAAGAGGTGTAGAAACTGTGCAGCCCGGGACAGACAGCTACAGAAAGGTCCAAGCGTAGACACAGCAACATGGGTTCGATCGCCATGTTCTGTTTTACAATCCTTATTTCTTTTTGATACCTCACTGGAATTGGCCTGTAAGTATGCCTCAGCTCAGCCTACCTGCTGCAGATAATAACTTGTATTCAAACATTTGCTCGTTGTGTTCAGTTTGTAAGAGTCTACCTTGTTAGGACTTAAGCATGGAGTTAATTACTTTCTTCCAGTGATTTGGCAGCTTTTTGTGCCCAGAACCCTGGAGTGAGAAGCAGACTGCTATTTAAAGATGGCATAACTCAGCCAGCTGCTGCCGTTTCCGCTCCCATCGTAATTGAATCAACACTAGTAGACTGCGCCAGTGAGGGTGTGTGCACTCCGCAGAAGATTACACAGTCGGGACCTCTAGGCGGTCTTTAACAGTCACTTTCACATACCTGGTTGGTGCATTTGGGATTTGGAAGCCAGGCTGAAATAATCGGCCATGCAGGGATGTAATTTGTGATTAGTGATTGATAAAGTGGGCAGGTAAGTTAGGCTTTTTTATGTATTCTTCTCTCAGAAGAGTTCAGCTCGAACTAAGAGTTTGTGTCATTAATTGATTGTGTGCATCCTGTTTTCTTCGATCTGCTTGTCCAGCTGTGTGAAGCGATATATGGCAGCTGTTAGGGGCCTCTGAGAAGGTATCTTTCATGGTTAAAACTCAGAGGTCCTGCATAGTTTTGATAAACACATTACTTTCATATCGATCTGTTCTGTACAATCAAAAGGCAGGTACAGGGTTAACAACTCAATAAGGAACTAGGCCATGAACATCCCTTTTTTTTATCTGTGACTGGCTGTGAGCGTGACAACAGCAAGTGAAACAGAACAATATTTTCCTGTGGAACGTATCTCCTCAAGCCAGTTCTTTATTTATGAAAAGCCTGAAGTGAAGTGTGGTCGAATAATCCTGTTTATATGTATAGATATATATGGAAAAGTCCCAGTATTTTAATTTCCACCCCCTGCCTTTAATCCGCTCGTACTTTGAAGACCTAGAGATATTTTCTCTTTCCGTGGAACACTCACCGCACAGCTCGATTATTTTGAGTCATCTAGCCAAGGCTGTGGCACTGGGCGGGAGTGTAAAAAATTTCATCTCTGACCACAAATGCATCTGCCTCGTCTCAGTGGTGTTAGGGTTCTCATCCAGTCTGTGTGAGTCTGTATGCGAATGGCTGCACTATGAAGGCTACAGTAATTTCAGGCTTTCAGGCAGTGCTGTTTGGCCTGTTTGATGTGCAAGTGATGTTACTTACACTTCTTCTTTTGAAAGGGAAGCTGACCTCTGACCTGCCAGAAAATTGCCCTAGAGGAGAAATAGAGAAGAATGCCAAACTGAATATCCAGAATTATATATGTAGTGAACTGTTTGCGTTTATATATGTGATATTTGGATTATTTTGCAATACAGCTTCCTTAGACTGACAGAGCTTACCTTCAGGGTAGGACATTGGCCAGTGATAATGTTAATGATCTAGTCAAGGGCCTCCGGTAACAAAAGCCAGCACACTTTCTCTTAACATATCCCTCACTGGCAAAACCATTAGATTTCAAGGCAATAAAGCTGCAGTTTGCCTAATTTACTCTAATGTAAGATGATATGAAGGCCATTAAAACCCAGAATTTTGCCTTGCAGTGAGGCTCATCAGTAATATTTAAGAGCAAGAAGGAATTTTGTGGCCCAAAGCCAAACTTTGGGCCACTTCGTACACTGACAATTATAACCAGCGTTTTTGTTTGGTTTTTTTCACATTAGATTGCTTGTGGTTTTCTCACTGCAGAAAACATTTGTGCCTGATTTTCTCTAAAAGATGTGGCTTCCATAGCATTTCAGCTATTTTATTGCTAAGAATGTCTAATTTGCGCTCTGCTGTACAATCATGCTTGCATGTCTTGTTCTGTCATTGAACCATTTAAACAATCAACAAACACACTGTCTTGAATTATTAATCAGGTTCAGCTGGGACTAGAACTAATGAATTAATTAGAAAATAACAACTTATTTTCTTTATAGCTGAAACTTTAAATCATTTCAATTTAATTGTATTAATATTGTGCAAAATCACAACAATAGTCACCTGAAGGAGATTTAAAGATGCCATAACAGACTCGTAATATTGTTTTATTTATAACTTTCTAGAAATGTCAGAAATGTATGAAATAATTCCCCACCATTCAGATGTTGTCATGTGCAAAGAAAGTATATGATTCCTGCAGTATATGACTAAGAAACCCACCAACACAGTAGATTTGAGAGGGTGGAGTTCTGCCTTAGTTCATTCTGTCTCATCTCACTAACAGGCTTTAATCTATACCTAGCCCTTTGATATTATCATTCCACTAAGCATGTGACATTAACTTGTCAGCCAATTTGGAGGTTGTTGGCATATGCTAGGAAAGTGGTTACTATATCCCCAGTCACACAAAATCTGTATTCCCTTTCTGGTTGGCAAAAACCTCCTTGTGCTTGCTTTGGTTGCTAGCATATTGCTGCAGTCACCCTGAGTTTGCATGGAAATGGTTGTTAGCGAGTGTTTACAGACAAACATGAAAAACTGCAGTCAACCATGGAAGTCTGCCTGAAACCAAAGCAGTCGCTAGGAAGAGTTTTTCAATCGTAATTTGATTCAGCGAGAGCCAGCAACCTCCAGGAACCAGTGCCAACCAGTCGGCGAATGCACATTTTTCCATAGCAACTGGTCACTATGACACGTCCAAGATGGCAAACAAATCTCAAGCAAAGTGTGCATGACATCAACACCTGGTCCCCCCAAAATTCCCGACAGTTTACATACTTTAAATCAGCGATCCGCAACCTTTTTTGCGCCACGCACCGCTTTAATGTCAGACAATATTTTCACGGACCGGCCTTTAATGTGTCGCGGATAAGTACAACAAAATAAAATGATACGACCAAGACAAAAACTGTGGTATTTTGTAAATATAATGATAAGCGCAAATTCACTGTGTAATTGTGTAACTTTATTAGCAGCGCCCTCCTGAAATGTGCCAACAACATCCTCCTCTCTGCCCCTTAATCCTCTCTGGTTGCTATGGTAACGCGTTAATATTTATTTCAAAATAAGACACACAACTACAACACGGGAAAAGACCCAGGGAAACCGAGTTAACGATAAAAACTCTGAAAACCATAAATTTCACAACAAGCTTCAACTCTCGCGGCCCGGTACCAAATGACTTGCAGACCTTTACCGGTCCATGGCCCGGGGGTTGGGGACCGCTGCTTTAAATAATATACCCAGTATGTGTATGATTGATTTAATCCATTTGATTAAAACTGCAGTAGATTGGTCCAAACCAGTGTGGTTGTAAAGTCTTTGCAGTCTTGTGTTAGTATTTGAAGGCAACATGACAGAAGATGGACCAAATGAAGGACGATTCCCAAAAACATAGTGTTGACTCAATGTGCTACAAAGCTTAGCTAGATGTGCATCAACACTATATCGTTGACAATGTATTTTTACTTCTAATTATACAGCAGTTATACTTGTTAATCAGTCAGTACTGCAAAAGTAAATATTTCTGCTTTGTTTTTCTTTACTGCCTTAATTATCAAAGCTTTTGTGTTGTGATTTTGCTTCTGTTTTCCAGCTTTTCTATTGCAAAGAATGGACGGTGCACCACTTTGAGTACATAAAATTGCTATTTGTGAGCTTGTCCATGAGCGGTTACATAACTGAAGTGTCATTTTACACACGACTCTGATTTGAATGAATGCCAGAAAGCCATTTACTCATTACCGTCACCATGTATACATCAATGGATACAAACTGTGGCATCAGACCTTTTGTGATTTAGTGGACTGGAGCAATAGTCTGCTTTAAGCTCTGTAAAGTCTGACCAAATTGTATCAGTTTTTGTTACACAGGGGCTTCTAAAGGCCTTTGTAGTATTTCCTTCTGCTTTCTTTCTCCTACAGCACACACCTTCAAATACACAATAGATTCAGTCTGGTATTAGAAATTACTTTTTTTGCTTCATCCAAACTCATAAATACATCTTTTCCGGACATTTATTGCCGGACAGGTTCAAGCTCTGAGATATGGAGTATTATTTGTCTAGTTGTGACTTTTAGTCGGTGTGCCTGTATTTTCACGCCCAGGTGTAATCGATTTCTCTTCGCAGTCTTATCGGAAAATTCCTGGGAAGTGTGGATCTCCTAGTTGTGTGTTGTATGTCAGACTGTGATGTGATCGACCTTGTTTTTCTCTCTTTCAGAGTGGATAGGATGGTTGGAGGTGGCATCGTCAACATGCTAGAGACCTGAAAAAATACTGCTGTACTGTTGCCAAGAACCCCGACCACCCACACCCCTCCCATGACTTTGTGTAGTGTATGTGTACGACTTTTTGCAGTTGCACAAATATACAGAAGTCAATGCACAGGAGTTTTATTTATATATCATATGCTTTATATCTGAAGGCAATCTAAAATGTTATAGCTAATACATAAAAGGGAAAAATTGCATTAAAAACTATAAATTGAAATAACAGAATAAAATGAATTATATAAAAGTATAAAATGAAACAAATGTAGAGCTGAGAATATGTCTGCTCATGTTTAAACTTGTGCTTTTCAGGAGATGTTGATTGGTGTGCCTCAAACTCTGTAATGGAAAATCGTGGTGAGTACCAAGTTACGCGTTGTGGTTTTTTTAAATGCAGTGTTAATGCTGTGTTTCACTTTATTCCCCCATCGTGAATGACTCATTGCACACTCTTGTCAGACAGGGCTGGGGATGTTTATGTACATATGTGCGTACCTGACTTAGTCTCCCTCCCTGCTGAAGTAGCCTGTCCCAGTCTGTTATCCAGGTCAGGCCAACAGGTTCTGGAGTCATGCGGATTGGCTCAGTTCTCGCTGGAAGCCAGCCCGGCGTGGTGGCTTTATGTGGGGCACAGGAAGAGAAAAGGAACGCTGCCGAACACACTAGCTCTCCATCTTTAGAAGCAGCTCGAGATGCAGCCAAATGCTCACAAAGCTCTGATCTATCCAGGCATAATGACACAGCACAGTGCTCTGGATTCCTCTGAGGCTCAGATGAGATTTTTTTTTTTCTTCTAAAGACACTCAAACGTCAAACGAAATCAAAGCACTAATTCAGGGGGTCCACTCCCGCTTTTCTTCTCATTTACAGAAAGTGCTCACTTTTCTTTCCTGCTACTCTCTATTTTCAAGCCTGATACAAGACTGTGCTTCTTGGCAAACATATTTCAAAGTCATGCTAATCCTTCCAAGTCTTTTTAAAATGTGATATAAGGGAGTTAAAAAAGTGTATAAAATGGTGCCTGGAGACATTAAAGGAGGCGAGCAGCATGATAAACACCCTGCACTAACATTAGGTTACTGAGCAGGAGTCAGCTAATGTTAGCGTGCAAACCCTGTATAGAAAGTGCAATGTTTATTTCTCTGATCAAACTGTCCACTCAACCTGGTCAGTGTCATTCTGTTGATGGCGATGAGAGCATACTGGACCTTTCCTCAGAAACAGTAATGCATCTGATCTTGCAAAGCATTTCTACTGGTCAAGGGTACTGATTGAAATTACATTACTATAGTTGCATTACAGGTGTGTATATATAACTATATCTTGTGTGTTGTGGTCTGAGATCTGCAGCTTCAGGTCTAGTGTATTCTGTGTTGGTTAACTCTTTTTAATTCACTATAAAGGAATATTTTACATTGTACGGATATTACTGAGTACACGCACTGCACCGCATACTACAACACGCGCCGTATTGAAAACAAAACGTGTCTTTTCCCTGGAATGGTAGGCATCTTTCAGTGAATGCTGACCTGTGCTATGAGCCAAGGAGGGAGGGTCAGCAAGGAAGGGGGAGTCCAACTCCAGGAGGGAGGGAGGGGAGGTCTGAGGATATTGTGCGAAGGAGGGATGGGGGAAGGATTGAAGAAAAGGCACAGAAGGCGGCTAGATGACAGACACAGAGAAGCATAAAAGATCTTAGGGCATACGGGGACTTTGTCGCAGAAGAAGCACGGCAGGTGAAGGAGTTGATCTGTATCGTGTAAGGCGCACACTTAAAGGTGCAGGACAGGTAGGGGCCCCTCGGGGGCTGGATCATGGGACAGAGCCTCCGTGTGGAGATCTCAGCTCAGGACCCACAACAACAACAACATAGCCGCAGTGGTGAGTTTCTGGGCTTACATTCTTGGTGTACTTTACACAGCTGTGTTTCCTCCATCGCTAACATCAACAACATAAAACTATTTTCTCGTTTACTAGTTTTCAAGGATAGAGGATAGAGCAGAGCTGAGGATTGGTGATTGTGTAATAAACTTTGCACAAATGTTGCGTAGCCTCCCCCCTAATTCTGCCCCTCATTCATGTTTACCACCACAAGGAATGCTAAATCACTGGGATCATGTGGCTAATTCTCTACAGTGTTTTTAACACACTCATGCATGACTTGTGCACTTATTTTCTTATGTTACACTGCACAGGAACATCAGATTGCATATGTTGTCTGGCTCAGAGGTTTTACATAATTTTGTACCGCACCAATTATTCCAAGTTTCTAAGCGCCGCACGATGTTATATGATCGTGCATTTTATGCAAGTAGTGAGTAAAAAGATATGTACAGCAGTAAAACGTTACTCATATTACAGTGTCATGTAATGACATTTATTTCTACTGGATCTTAAATTGTTGAAAATGTTAGGGAACACGTTTTTTCGCAGGAAACAGTCAGTGCTCGTAAGTGGATTAAATGTCATAATCGGCCCTGACAAAGGTAACTGTTACACCGAGGTTGGAGGTATTTCCTAATATTTATCCGCCTGGACTTTTGGTTTTTGTGTTAGCGATCGGGATAGCATGCTCCTTTACAGAAACAATCTCCTTTACCCACATGCTCACCTGACCAGCCTGCCATGACTCAGTGAATCATGAGGTTAGAGGGAAATCTGGCCAGTTGCATGGGGGAGTAGTAGGTGTGCCTTCTGGATATGGCTATGTCATAGGAAGACACCAGCACAGTCACACACTCTCGTGTTTCCTGTCTGCTGTGGCTTATCTGGGCAGACTTTCTCATTAGAGTAACACTATTAAGAATGTAGCTCTGTTATGAATGGAGCTATTTTTTTTATATATCATCATTCATTAGTTTCCCTGTTGTACCTTCGAGCATAGTGTTTCCATGAGCTGTACAGTGGACTATGTTATTGAATATGAGGGGAAGAGGCTGCCTTTGTTCTCTGGGAGGAAACGGCACTCCACCCTGATTCTGTGACTGCGTTTCCAGCCCCCCCATCCCAGCCCGCCACATTATGTCTGTACTTTTTCTCTCTTTGTAGCCCTTTTTTTACCCTCTACTCCAATTCCAAAACCCACAGTCACACTCAGCTATAGTGTCACAACATGCCAGACCTCTTCACACTACAGCTGAAACAATGGCATGTTGGAGAGTTTTTCTCTGTATCTGTGAAGAATAATTTGGAGTGGATCTACAAGCTTGAACGTGACAGCTGATTTGGGTCTTCTGTACTTGTTTCTTTTTTGAGGACTTTTTTTTTGTACTAGTGGATTGGCACCTTTTATAATCGAGCTTCACTGGCTAACGGAAAAGACCGCTGAGGATATGGTCAGTCGTAGCTTTCAAATAGATGCCTGCTGCATGGGCTGAGTCCTCTGCCATCGTCATCTCTGCAGTGCTTTGGAGTGTGCAGGCCTGGCACAGCCAGCTCTTATCCTGCTTCACTGGCTTCAGCTGAGCCACTGTGGCAGAGCCGTCTCTGACAGAACGGTCTGCTGTGTGTGAGAACCTCAGTTCTGGATCGCGGAGAAGCTGCCTTAAGCAATGCTTAATCTGGATGTTATGGCAGCTGGTCTGAGTCCTCAGATTTCTACCTCGCAGAGATAAGCTGGATTTCCACAGCGTGGACATGTCTCTCGACTCCGGACTCTCTGCTGTAGTTTCCGTCAACTCTCTGCAACTTGGTCTCCTGCGTTTTCGTCATCTATGATTTGATGCTGGCATATACACAGGACAGTAGATTTTTGGTTGCTGAATGCTCCTTGCGTCCTCATGGCGTGCTGTTTTAAGTCCCACCACCATGCAAGCTGGACACTTAGCACCCCTCTTCAAGGTAGATTAGTGTCTGCTTTTTAACTACTTGTCAAAAATGCCATTTTTAAACTCACAGTAGGGTATGAAGTTGAAGTATTGTGATTAAAACTGTTTCCCTATCCGAGGTTTACAGTCTGTCAGGCTTCTGAGGTCTGTGTAAACACTCAACTCAAATTTTACACCGCCAGCAGTGTGGAGTTAATGTGCCTGTCCTTCAGCTGCAAAAAATGGGTTTGAATCTTGTGTCAGCAACCATTCGCCTTTCTGTAGTGTCACTTAGCAAGATACTGAAACCCTGCCAGCTCCAGGGGTGCTGGACTGCAGCTAGCTGATACTGATGTATGCGTATCAGTGTGTGTGTGTGTGTGTGTGTGTGTCTCAAATAAAGAAAAAGTTTCTATCCAGGAATAACGTTTTGTTGTTTTAGTGTTCCCTGGACTGCTAAGTAAGCCACATCAGTATTGTGTGAGAGCATATTGTTGTGGGAATCAGACTGCAGGGCATTACTGTCGCCAAGACATCCTGTGTGAGCCCGAGACTGGATGTTTTACATCGGACTCTGTTCTCTCTCTGCTGGTAAATATTATGTCTGCTGAATACAGCAGCTGCAGCCTGTTTGAAAGCCTCTCCAAGCTCAGCGCGCTGTCAGTTGGCCTGTCAGTCATGTGACCCAGAGTATGTAGCCATGTCTGCAGATTGCTTTTTAGTTGAGTTCTTGAAGCCTTGGTGACACCTAATGATAATTAGTGGTTTTTAAAGAGCTTTTGCTTCTTGTTACCTGTATGTGTGGGTGTGTACATGTGTATATATTTTATATATGTATGCAGAATGACTGACAACCTTTTTCTGCTGCTTATGTCTGCATTCGTGTGTGCCCCTCTTCTCTATGGGAGCAGCGAGGGCTGAAAGGCTGATAAGGCACTAGACTCCATCCGGTTAAGGAATGTGAGTACTTGACAGCGAGAAATCCTGGCTCAGAGCCAGTGTTAGGCTTCTCCTGTTAGCTGTGGATACGTGGAGGAGTCCGTGAGCGCTCAGCGTCACCCTGCCAAAGCACGCTCGGCCCCCGAGAACTAACAGCTAAAGATAATAACCGCCATAATGATCCTGGCCCTCTTTAAAAAGCAGCAGATGAGCTCAGTTAAAATAGAAAGCGCCGCTGCTGAGTGGGGTGTCTATAATTTCATGTTATAAGTTCTATTGTATTTGTTTTAAATTTGTGCTTTCTGTTTTAGATGATGAAGCTGAGCAGCACCACAACACAATGGTGGGAGAGGGAGGCAGCACCGGGGACAGCACCCCTCCCCCGAAGCGCAAGGGCAAGTTCTCGACCCTTGGCAAGATCTTCAAGCCGTGGAAGTGGAGGAAGAAAAAAAGCAGCGAGAAGTTCAAAGAAACTTCTGAAGGTTTGTGCTGCAAACTTGTTCTCTTTGCGAATGCCACCTCTCCTTTCACCCCAGCGGCCGTATCAGTTGTATTCAAATGTCATTAAAATTCCTCAGTGAACATGTTTCCGCCCAAATGTTACAAGCAAGTTTGTCTCTCGCTATTTTCAGTGCACATAATACAATAAGATGAATACAAGATGTCTCGTTAAGAGATGACGTGTATATCACGGTGCCCTTGCGTTTTGAAGCGTCCTTTTTGGCTAATTAATCGTCTCTTTAGCAGTGTGGCACATGCCATCTGTGAACATTTAGAGGGTGGAGTTCTAACATATCATCTAATGCAGGTTTAGGCAACTCCCGGCCTCGAGTGCCGTTGTTCTGCAGGTTTTAGATCTCACCCTGTGTCAACACACCTGAATCAAATGAGTAGTTCATTCCCAGGCCTCTGGAGAACTTCAAGACATGTTGAGGAGGTCATTTAGCCATTTGAATCAGCTGTGTTGGATCAAGGACACATCTAAAACCTGCAGGAAAGGAAAGTCGTGTCCATAGACTGTATATGAAAGATGGATGTTTTTACTGTGACACCTGCTGGTTACTGAAGTTCTAGACTTTTGGCTGTCTCCTCGATGGTTTGATGCCGGACGTGATAAGAGACCGCTGCATCTGTACGAAAAACCGAGGGCAAAGTATCGCAGAAACTTGACAGTTACAGGGTGTTTATCCTTTTGTAGAGTACTATGTACTTTTGTACAATCTGACTTCTTTCTGCAACCAGTAGAGTTGCCCTTGCTGGTCATTAAAAGTATACTGATTTAAGACACTTCTGAATTGGCTTCACTTTTCAGGCCTAGAAGCCACACCCACATGTTATATACAGTATGTTATATATAAAGATACTTGCTAACTGGTTCTAAGTGTTACTGAATAATATGGGAAACTTACAACCAGAAAGCATGGTGAAGAGGTCCAGTTCAGTGACTCGAATTAGCACAACATATATATATATATATATATATATTGTTTCTGGTGCATGAGATCACAGTGAAAATTTTAAATCATAAATATCTTGGTGAAAAAATGGTCTATAAAATGTCATTTCCTTTTGCTCTTGACAGAACTAGAGAGGCAGATGTCGACAAGGCGCACCCGACAGGAGCTTATAGAACAGGGGGTGCTGAAGGAGGTCCCGGACAGTGGTGAGGGGACTTGTGTGATTCAAAATGTGATATCTTTGCAAAGCTTTGTCTGCGTCTGACAGCAGCAGCCCCGAGGCAATAACGCCCACTCAGACGGTACAGTTAAGTCTTCAGCACATGATAGCAGGAACGCTGTCTTCCCATGCAGCAGGTGCCTGAGACAAATTTAGAAAAACAAATTTGAGAAAAAACTGCTTTCACCTTGCTGTTTCTCAAAGTAATGCAATGTCTGTTTAAAATTACTTGCCACTCTCCAGAGCTGAGGAAAAGTGGAACAAATTGTGCCTTGCAGCAAAATAGCTTAGAAAGGGGGGGGGTGTGCAAACGTTCTGCTGGTCCCGCTGTTGCAGGAGCCCATTTATTAAATCTACAGCAGCTTCTTCATCACGGCAAACACTGACTGTCCATGGGGCTTGAGTTAAGGGCACATTTTATTACTGTGGGAAAGAAAACTGCAAATAGCAATTATTTTTGAACAGTTTCTGTATTGATTTTGTAGTCTTTAAAATCTCCCCAAAAATCACCCCTCACTGTATCTGAAATCCAGATTTAAAGAAGAAATAAGCAGCAAAAAGCATGTTTAACAGTGTTATGGCTCAGTTGGATAGTTATCAGTTATCTTGTCATGCATCAGGTTAATTGTAGAATATTGAACACAGCACTACCAGTATGTAAAACTTTAAAAAATGTATCAATTTAGCATGTAATGTCCTTCTGCACTTTCTAAGTAGCTCAGAATATCATTCAGTCTTCTAATGTATTTATTTGAGTATTCACCAAGTGTTTTTGACCAATCTTTTTAGATGGAGAAGCACAAAATGTGAAGCAGTCATATGTAAAGAATGGCCATACTCTGCCTGTTGGAGGAGGAGGAGTCATCAGCAGTGTCAGGAGCCCATGCAACCAGGGCCAACTCCCCTCAGATTCAGATTTTAGGATGAACCCTGCATGGCTCGCCCAGCCAGATGACCGAAGGGGCCGTTGTTCTCCCTCAGATGGAGACCGCCGTGGAGCTTTGGGCTCCAGGGGAACAGGACTGCATGACGATGGACGGAGAAGCGCAGGGATTGGGGCACGGGCGCAAGGGGAGGGCGAGTGGAAGTCTAATATGGCCTGGCAGGGCCACATTCACGGACAAATGGAAGAGAGCAGACATGGTGGCAGGCTTCACCCTGACGATGGGCAAAAGAGGCCAGGACTGCAGAAGGCCCCATCCGAGGACGGCAGGAGGAGTCGGCCTGCAGAAGGAGACTGGAAGCCTACACTCCCTCGGCATGCATCTGCTGAGGAGGGGAGGGCCCGGAGAGGTGAGTCACTTCCAGTAGTTGTCCTCCCTGCAATCTGAATTTTTCCACCAATTTTTACAAGTTGCAATCATAGCAGCACTGCTGTTGTCAGTGTAAGGCCATAACCGATGAAGTGCACACCTTTTACACCTTAACCTCCTTCATATTCGAAAAGTCGGTGATTCTTGGGTACCTTATCCCCTCCCCTTTTGCTGTCACTTTTCTGCTTATATGCTGTCCTCCCAGATATAGACGGGCTCCTGTCAGCTCCCGGGAGGCCTGCTCCAGCTATGCTTCTTATTCAGGAACATGAGGGAATAGCTCGTCCTCTCTTCTCCTCTCCTAATTAATGTGGCGCGATCGCTATACTCATTATTGCCCTTTAAGGCTAGCACAGTGAGCTCAGTGATAATTGGTAAAGTGCCACAGCTAATTGATTTCCCAGAAAAATAGAATTTGTTCAAAAATAATGGTGTTTAGCTCTGTTTTTAGATCTCAGCTGTGTGGTTATCGCTCACGTGACAGGTTATTCTGTGCCAATGTGTAAACATGCTAGGAGTTGAAAAGTATGCAAACACTATAGCACGTCATTGCAGCAAAGAAGAAAGAAAATTTTGTCCACTTTCCTTCATGTGTCATTGCTCTGCTCTTCTTTTCATCTTACTTTGTTATTTTCTTTTTCTTTTTTATGATGCTACTTTTTTTTACCTCTCCCACTCGCATTTCTATCTTTATCACATCTCCTGCTTCCTCTCTCTCTGTTCTTCAGTCTGACTTCCTGCTTTCCCCTGGATTAGTTCCTCTTTGATTTACATGGCATCACACTGATAACACTTCTGTAAATAAATAGCCCTGAACCTGAGAGCGGCAGGAATGGCGTGGGCGCAGCGGTGGGAACAGCGTGGGGGCCGGCTCGTGGGTATAGTGGGGTGGGCAGAGGGAGGTGGGTTTTTTTTGGTGGTAATTGCAGCCGCCTACTCTGTTTATCTTCACAGCTGATCCCTAGATAATGCCATTCTCAAACAAGTGCTATCACAGAGAGTGCTTGGAGTGCTTAGAGCTGTAGAAAAGTGGCTCATCGCTGAGTCTCTGAGCTGAAACATTTATAGCAATCCACTGGGATATTTGGTGAGATTTTGCTAATTCACTGAAGTGTATTTCTTATGATCATGCATAAATAGAATACAGTATATGCACTACAGCTGAAAACCAATCATGTATTGCTTAAGTTTATCAGTCTCAGTTGACGTGCTGTGACTTTTAAAATTATATAAGCAGAATTACATGTTATGATATAAAACTATATGGTTAGCTGCTTTTTCCTTTTTTTTTTTTTAGAATCAGACAGCCATTTTGCTCCTGACCTGGACACCCTACGTGAACCTCTGCCACCCAAACAGGTGATCATGCCTCCAAAATGGCTGGTGAGCTCCACCCCTGAACCTGGCAGCGAGTGTCCACCTCGAACTCCATCCAACCACCCCACGAGCCAGTTCTCTTCTCCGTCGGGTGTGACGTCCAAACCTGTTCGATCGGTGTCTTCTGCGTGTTCCAACACTCAGCAGTCTTCGGCCGCTGCCCTTACCCCCACTTCTCAGCCCGCCAAGCAGCCCCCTCTGCCTCCACCCAAGCCTGTGAACAGGGGCAACGCGGCCATGCTGGGTAAGCTTTTACTAACAGTAGCTTCTTAGGTTAACAGATGTTGCAGGGACAGGAAGCATACATCAACAATCCAACCCCTGCTCAGTTAGCGTGTAGTTTTCCAGCTGGCGTATACAGTATGTACATTTATGCGTCAGTGCACTACTGATGGTAAACTCTTCAGCACAACATCCTGTATACGACACTATCTTAACAGCACGAGCTGCTTTTCCCCAGTTAATTACTTATTAAGCCTGGATTATTGTAGCAGAAACGTATTCCAGCATTTTACGCTATGAGGATAACAAGGACTCCTGTGGCTGTGGGCCACTGCTTCCACAGATACAGTGTAGCGGTTCTGTGGTTTTGCCTCATCTGGGATCGTGTTTTAATTCCCAGTAGGGGGGGAGGGGTGGATTACAAAAATGCCCCATTTGTCATCAGTTTATTATACTAATTGTTGTTCTTGACACAAATAGAATACAAAATGAGTCAGTTAGGAACTTAAACTAGTTTCAGCTTAACATTTACACTACAGAGAACTCCTCGAAATCTAATTTCTCAGTACACTTGTTGACAGTTTACTATGAAGTGACTGTATTTTAAAAGCCAGGAGGCTTCTTTGCTTTGTGGCCAAGTTTATGGACAAAGAACAACTGAGACAAAAGGTGTTAATAAAACACACCGTGAAGCGGATACTGTTACAGTTACAAGGATAGTAATCATGTTCTTACCTATGTGTTTGTTTTAGTGATTATCACTTCGGGAAACAGTACCATTCCCTCATAGTGCAACTCTGTTTATATACAGTTGTGTTCAAAAGATTGCATCCGCTCATCACTGGCATCGTCATGATCATCCAGGGTGGAATGATCGTAGAGCGTACGTGTGTAATGACTTTAAAAACACGAATTTGGGGCACAAGTTTGATTTTATTCTGGGTTTTCTCGATCCACTCGATCAGAAGTATACATACAGGCTCAAATATATACACTCACCCCCACTAATGTTGGGATAAATGTTCCTCAGCAAGTTACACCTCAACCAGACACTTTACTTACATAAGATCATGTTATATGGATATGTAACTACTTTGCCAAGTTTTGGAAAAAGACCGAAACTGTCAATATGAAATTCAATTCAATTCAATTTTATTTATATAGCGCCAAATCACAACAACAGTTGCCTCAAGGCTCTTTGTATTGTAAGGTAGACCCTACAATAATACATACAGAGAAAAAACCCCAACAATCATGTGACCCCCCCTATGAGCAAGCACTTTGGCGACAGTGGGAAGGAAAAACTCCCTTTTAATAGGAAGAAACCTCCAGCTCAGGGAGGGGCGGGGCCATCTGCTGTGACCGGTTGGGGTGAGAGAAGGAAGACAGGATAAAGACATGCTGTGGAAGACAGCCAGAGATTAATAAAAGGTATGACTCAGCAGAGAGGTCTATTAACACATGTTGAGTGAGAAAGGTGACCGAATATGATATGAATGACGGTAAACTGGTTTTACTGGACTGAGAGGATATCGACAAAGAAAAAACCGACACCTTGAAGCTCGACTGAAATTTTCAGCTGCCCACATGGACAAACCAAATTCCTTCTAGACAAAAGTTTTGTAGTCAGACAAGACCTAGGAACATGGTACTGTCGAGGATGGTGTTGGTAGCATCATGCTCTGGGGCTGTTTTGCTGTCAGGGGTACTGGTACATCGCATAAAGTGGATGGAATAATGAAGAAGAATGACTACCTCTAAATTCTTCAACTTCTTCAACCTCAAATCAGCAGCTAGATGGTTGAAATTCCAACAAGACAATGATCCCAACACACAACAAAACTGGTTTTGGGATGGATAAAGCAGGATAACGTTAAGCTTCTCGAATGGCCTTTCCAAAGACCCGACCTCAGTCAGGAAAATCTGTAGACTACACTTAAAAGTCAGATCCGTGACTCTTTGTGGATTAGAGGAAACCCAAAATAATTTAAATTGTGTGCACCAAATTCTTTTTTTTTTAACTCATTAAAGATGTTTGCTGCACAATCATTCCACCCTGGAAAAAGAAAAGTTGAAACAGTTCAAATAAATCATTAAATGCCCAGAATTACTATGAAATTCATGCCCACGATGAGTGGATGTAAACTTCTGACCACAGCCGTAACTTATGAAATCAACAACACGACACCAGAAAGTAGCTGCATTCATTAAACATACAAGCTGAAGGCCTCCATCTCGTCCCTGTTAGTCTCCGCCCTGCAGGGGGGAGAAAACGCTCAGCTTCCACTCTACTGGTCCTGCTGGAAGCGAGAGTGCGACTATGATGTCTACCTGTCCCTGCCTGTCTACCTGTGCCGGCGGGCTGGAGGCCTGCGCTCAGGTAAAAGGATGCCCCCCTGGTATTTCTTTGGCTGGGGTGCCAATTTCTGGAATGCCCTCTTCAGAGTCTGCACACTTCATCATGTCGCATCCTTTCCTGCTGCCAACATATGTCTTCTGAAAAGCCTTTAACTTGTTCACCGGCCTTCATTGCTTTGGACCTGGTATATAAGAGCCGCATGCATATAACAAGCTGATAATGAGTGTGCTTACTGTATGCAGGAGACAACTTCTGTGTGAGTGCAGTTGAGTGTATTTTGCCTCTGAATAAGGGAGGGCCTTTAGCGGGTTCCAGCTGTGTTCTGCTATGCATCAAATGAATTTTATGTCTCTAATCCACTCAGCTCTCACTCAAATGGGATGGATGGGTGGACTTGAATGGATGACTGAATGGGTCGAAGAATAAAAAGGCAAAATGTTTCTAACATAAGGGCTCGACTTATTATAGAGAGGAAGTCCATTACAGTGTAGGTTACTGCATGTTGTAAGTCTGTCAGCACTGTTCACTTATTATGTCTGCTTTTAACAGAAATGTTGCCTTAAAGCTGTCCTCTGAAGTCTTAAGAGCCAAATAGCAAATATGCAAATGTGCATGCAAAACTGGAAGGTTTGCATTTGAGCTTTTTGTTTAGGAGCTTCAGGAGCTTTACTACGCTAATAGAAAAAGTGTCGGTGCGGGGTTAGTCTGGCTGTGAAGAGCATGGATGCATCTTTTTTGTCTCTGTGACCTGGAGCACTCGCTGCACACTGGTCTTTTTGAGCAAAGTGTGCGTTCATGGCCGTCATGTGAACCAACTTGCTGTACGGATGCAGTAATGCTCAGTCAGACATGTAATCCCAGCATTCGTGTGTCTTCTGTCATACCGGGTATGTTATACATGTGTGACTGATGCTTGTGCACTTGCGTCACAGTGACAAACTAGATTCAAAAGTAAAGCACTTGCTAGCAAATCACTCACACGCCTAAGCTGTAGCTGTTTTTCTTTAGCAGTTATGGTTGGATTAGCTCTTTTTCGTTTTGCAGGTGACTTCACCCAAGCAACAGGGGGCGCTAGCCTTGTTCCGGCCAAACCCTCTCCTCCGATGCCTCCTAAGAGGACCACCCCAGTCACCAAACGCAACACAGAGGACT
This sequence comes from Haplochromis burtoni, assembly GCF_018398535.1. Classification (NCBI taxonomy): domain Eukaryota; kingdom Metazoa; phylum Chordata; class Actinopteri; order Cichliformes; family Cichlidae; genus Haplochromis; species Haplochromis burtoni. The sequence continues at coordinate 186,835 of NW_024582807.1, forward strand.
CTGCTTCAAGCCATCCCATCATCCCCTCACCACTTTCTCTGGAGGAACACAGCAGCCTCCCCTTGGGCTTCCAGCTGCCTCCCCCTCCTCCGTCCCCTCCCCTGCCGACTCACATACCACCTTCTCCACCCCGCCAACACATACAGACCCACCACCTCCACCATCAGCACTCCTACCCCCATCCGCTCCCCCAACCCATACCAATGCTTTTCGACCCACCGAGCCCGACCAATGAGTCTCCCCAGCGCCCGGCTCCCGTACCGCTGCACATCATGATCCAGCGAGCCCTGTCCAGTCCCGGCCCGGCTCAGCCACATCCAGATGGGTCGCAGCGGGCACACACACTGCTTTTCGAAACACCTCTAGAGTACCAAGGAGGAGGTCGCCCTCTGCCTGTCAGCATTCAACCACTAAAACTGTAAGTTTCTCTGCACAGAAAAGTCTGTGAATCAGTGTATACAAAGACAGTACATGGTGAAGAAGTATGGAGTCTGCACGTGATCTGTCTTTGCATGTAGCTTTCGGATCTTTTTCATCCATTTTCTAAGCTGTGTACACTTTGGACTTACTTGTATATCGATTTCAAGCTGAAAAAAAGTCCAGTCTTCATCATTGTAAAGTCAGATATAGCTGGAGGGACATATTTCAGTTAAATTCATTGAAAAACACGTCTTCAGGATTAGCCCAAAAAAAACCAGAAAAAATGTTTTATATGCATGTATTTTTTTTCCTGTTAGCTCTGAGGATGACTACTCAGAGGAAGAAGAAGAGGAAGAAGATGATGAGGAAGAGGAGGAGTATGATGGGGAGATTCCACAGCCAGAGCTGGAGCCAAGGAGTCGCCGGTGCTTGGTCGGTGACGCTGGCATTTGTGTCATCCCACGGGGAAACGGCAATGACGACGACGAGGAAGAAGATGAGGAGGATGAGGATGAGGAAGGCGAACACGACATGCACGGGGAGGACAGTGATTCAGATGGTCCTGTGCCTCATAAAGATGAAGACTCAGATGAAGATGAGGAGGATGAGCCCCCGATGAGTAAGCATAACAAACTGATTCGGAGGTCATTTAGTGGCTTTTCCGGACTCTTTGTAAACCTGTGCAGTGTTGCTGCTCCTTCTCAGCTTACTGCATCTCTCCGCTTGGCTTTTATCCAGGCGCACTGGCCAGCAGGGTGAAGAGAAAGGACACCCTGGCTCTGAAGCTGAGCAGCCGGCCCTCTGCTCCCGACAGGGATAGGTTTACGCAGGAGAGAAGCAGCCGAGATGACCACCCTCCAGGACAGACCGGCCTCACCTGGCAGAGCAGAGAGCAGTGGGAAGCCATTCGCACACAAATCGGCACTGCACTCACGAGGTAACGATGAGCGGTATCATTGTATTGTTTAAAATGACAGCAGTGAAACTGCATTTCCTGAAGAAATTAGACCAATTTTTAAAAGATCCTTGACCTGCTTATTACCTGAATGTCCAAGTGAAGTAAATGTGTAAAAATAGGACTCCATTTTTCTTTCTTCTTTTCTTTTTTTTAATTTCAGGCGACTAAGTCAGAGACCCACTGCTGAGGAACTCGAGCAAAGAAACATCCTCCAGCGTTAGTATTAACTCTCTCTGTCTTTGTTCATGATCCTTGACTTGTTTGGACTCCTTTGTTTCTGGGTTTTAGCAAAACCCCTCCTCATTCTTTCGTCTGATGCTTTTGCCCCAGCATTTGTCAACAAAGTACATTTCACATCTGTCAACAACAAGCACATATCTAATTTTAGAAATTGCTTTTAAACCTGCCATCAAACCAAGCCTTTTATGCCAAAGTCTAAATTTGGCTCTTCTATTCTTTCTCCCATCTTTGTTCTCCCCTCAGCTAAAAATCAGGCTGACAGACAAGCCGAAGTTCGAGAGATCAAGCGACGGCTGACCAGAAAGGTGAAGCAGCACGCCTGCAAACATCCCAGTGTTAAACCATGTATTTACCTGATATTAAACTGACATAAAAAAACATCTTTATTGTAGCTGAGTCAAAGACCCACGGTTGCAGAACTACAGGCAAGAAAAATCTTGCGATTCCACGAGTATGTGGAAGTCACAGATGCCCAGGACTACGATAGAAGAGCAGACAAGCCGTGGACTAAGCTCACTCCTGCCGACAAGGTAATCAGCTGCATATAAAGGCTTTATCGGCACACCCGCTTTCTGATACAGCACTTTACAAAATGTCCAAGACAGTGTTACAAACATATGATTTTAAATGTTAAACATGTGCAACTCCTTTAGGTTAATGTAATTTTTAGCTGTATATTGTCTCGTTTTCTTTCTGAGTTCATGTTTAACCAAATTGCTGTTTTGTCTAGGCGGCCATCCGGAAGGAGCTCAATGATTATAAGAGCACTGAAATGGAGGTTCATGAAGAGAGCAGAATTTACACAAGGTATACCTTTTAGTTGAAACTTGACTGGCTGATTGATTGCTTTGGTCAAATGAGTGAGGTACTGTGTTTTGCTGATTTCTTTTTCTACACCACTCCTTCATGTTGGTGGGGTACGGAGTCTATCTCAGCTGTTATAAACCGAGAAACTGGTTTATAACACTCTGGACAGCTCGTGAGTCCATCGCAGAGCTAAAGGAGAGCCAGATGAACCACTCACACTCGCGTTCACATCTACGGCCAATTTAGAATCACCCATTAAGCTAACATGCATGACCACCCAAAACCTAGGACTGTGGGAGGAAGAGGGGTACCTGGAGCACAGGGAAGCCATGCAAACACCACACAGTTTTGTTTTTGTTGTTATTTATTTCTCCTGGTTGTGTCAGGGAAACAATGAAATATGTAATGCACACTTGAGAGTGATGCATCTTTGAACACTTCCTGCCATTTGCAGCCAACCTTGGCGCTCATCCTGAAGACATCTCCTCCCAACAGCAGGTTTTAGCCAAAGGAGTTTGTTACCTTGCTACTGTGTCAACACTGTTTATTTCATACTCCCTCAATTGTTAACGACCTTCAGGATGTCACTTATTTTAGTCTGTAGACATCGGCTGCCTTAGCTACACATGCACTGTGTCCTGTGATTGCTTTACACTTAAAGCCATCTTGTGTTGCTTGCACCTAAACACTTTAAATATGAATTAGCAGCAGTGGTGATCTGCTACTACATTACCATCCGGCTCGAACGGTAATAGAGTTGTGACCAGTAAACATCCATGTAGAAACTGATTGATTGGTCATCTTTATTTCTTGGTTGAATGGCAGAATCCAGCACTAACAACGGGCAGAAGAAGACTTTTAGAGAAAAATCTGTACCTTAAATAGCAATATAATGAATTTCCCTGCATTAAAAGCTTAAGGATTACGAAGGTGTGATCTTGCCTCATGAGAGCTGTTTGTTTCTTTAGGTTCCATCGGCCTTAACATCCCTGCTTCCGGATAAAGAAGCACTTAAGATCTCCGGCAAAGAAGCAGCTGCTCCCTATGCAGACAGATCGCCCTTTTGCGCCTCTTGAATGTACTGTTATCAGGGAAAGCCTGGAACCGACTCCACACGAGAATGCTTCTTGCTTGTCCTCCATCGCCCTCTCACTACATTGCTTTCACTGAACCGAGGTGTTGGTGGGTGGAGACCAGATGCAGTATTTCTCCCGGACAGCAGGGGGAACCACGTGCCAATAAAGTGGAGAAGTGGCAAAGGACCTACAGGGCTTACTCTCACTCTGCTGTTGTGTGGTGCCCCTCAGGGACTCGGATATAGTTACAACCTTTAATGCGGCCTCGTCCTGTGTTGCCTTTTTCTTTTTTTCTTCTTCTTCTTTACTGTATATGGAAAAGCTAACTCATCTTTGCTAATGTAATAACGTAGAATAAAAATGGTAACAATAATGATGACCTATAACACTTCACACAGTAATAATAGACACAAACGGTCAGGAGTTGGCTGAAGACTTAAATATTCTGTTTTAGAACTGGACATCTCTGGGATATCGTGTGTTTGTTATCCACTCTACAGACTGCTGCTGTGATACGTTAGAGTGAAACTGGAAGAGATCTCATTGCAAAATATTCTGTAATGCACAAAATATTTTCTATTACAATTTTGATCACAAGGGTAGTGACAGCTTTTCTTTGAGCCTTCTTTATTATTATGATTATTATTATTATTATTATTATTATTTGGCTTGCCTGTGTTTGTGGTTGTGATGTGAGTCGGCTTTTTAATAGCTATAGAAAAAGGTCAGGAGGCTGTTGGTGTTTTAATGCGTGCCAACACACCCAATACTGGTTTTCATATCACTGATTTCTGCAACCCACTGCATGAGCCATTACAAAATCCAGTGCCACCGCGTCTGGATAATCTCTCTTCATTTATACTTTTTTCTTTTGTAAGTTTTTGTACTTCCCTTTAAAGATTGAACATGCAATACATTCTGTAGCCATTTTAAATAAGGTCGTTACGATAGTGTCTAAACTAAGAGTTAAATGTAAGTTGCTTCAAGTGTAGATCAGGGATTTATCACAAAAAAAAGAAAAAAAACCACACCTGAAAACACATAATCGGTCAACAGAAACTCAGTTTGGCTGGAACTTTTTGAAACTGCAGAAGTGTTTTACCTTGTCTTGTCTGGCCAGTAGCTTACAGGGTTCTAAGTGCTGTGTGTATAAGTTGATATAGGTTTATCTGATGCTTCTGTATATCTTGTCTTCCTTTTATTTGAAAAGAAATTTTAAATATAAAAGTATTATAGGTTGCTATTTTTTTAAGCAGAACATGAGTTTATGATTAAATGCTACAAGAATGGGAATATGAAAGTGCACCTTTCTGTAAATCTGAGTTCATTTTTAATTGAATGTGGAGCTGTATGAGCTGACAGTCTTCTTTTTAATTGTAAATAGTCTGGATCTAATTAAAAATCTTGCAATTCCTCGAACCTTCTTGTGAAACAACTCTGCAACTGAGGTCCAGTAGACCTAATGACTGTTCAGGTTGAGTCTTTTGTCTAAGCTGGAACGTCTAAAGAAACAGTGGGTTTGCAGCAACACCTGGTGGCGATTTAAGTTTTTGCACTTGCACTATCTTTTGGGTTTTTTTAAAAATTGCTGGTTTAAAGGCCTTTAGTGTAATTTAAAATGTATTTTAAGTAATAGGTTATATTTTAGATTATTGGATAAGGTGACACCAAAGGGTGGAGGTGTCAAACATGAGCCCCCGGGGGCCAGATTTGTTCCCGCAAAGACTCCAATCTGGGCCACTTGATGGCGGTTTTGGAATATGTGAAGGAGGGAATAGATTTTAAACTTTTAACTATATTTTTAGAAATTTTACAGGTTTTCCTACTGATAAAATCTCCCATATGGGAGTAATTAAGCCATAGATAAATAATCAAAAGTTCCTGCTTTTTCATATGGACTATAGTCATTTAGTTTTACAATGGGCCCACAGTAAAAATAAGTAAATAATTAGAACAATGAAAAACTAATCTTCTGTGAATTACCAACATCTTTCAATTTTGTAATTACTGAAAAGTCTGGACAGTTAGCTGCCAGAACCTTTTCTGTAATTTTACTTGTTTATTTGTTTGTGCTAATAGATTTCTTTCATTTACTACAGCAGTATGTCTTCATCGTGTACAAAAAACCGAGAGGTATAGTTGAAATTGCACTTTTCATATTATTGGGATTAAATGTGTAGGTAAAGGTCTTCACACTGAGAAAATTGAGAGTTTTGCTAGTAGCTTTAGCGTCAGCTAAAGAAAGAAAGACAAGACTGAAGGTAAAATATGTTCACAGATCCTTAAGGTCTGGGTTGGACAAAAGGAAATCTAGTTACAAAATATACAACAGATAAGGGACAACCTAAAAAAAAGGTTTGTAGGTTACTGATAAATTTTTATCTCTTAATATCAATTAGACATAAAAGTGATACAAGATGGATTAAGGTGAAAATCAAAAGATTCCCAACAGTCTCTGTGTTAATATCAGCTGGTCAGCATTTTCTTTACATTACATACAGCTTGCTTAATTATTGAGCTGTACAAGATAACAGAAATATTAACTATATAAGGTAAAGGTTTTATATTACGCATTCAACTTTAGATGAAAATACCACTACTTTTACATTGTTGTTGTTGGGTGTTTTTGTTTGTTAACAATAATACACTGCCCTATTACAGCTATCGACGTGTACCTTTACCTAAATTCTGCACTTTTTGAAGTACTTGAGGTACTGAGGGTGAGATGGAGCCAGATGATCTGCTGTGGCGACCCCTAAAGGAAACAGCCAAAATAAGAAGAAGGAGGAGTAGAAAATACTCTCATATCTTTGGTTATAATAAAAACTGAGTGTTCCACCAGACGTTAGTACTTTTACATTTATAACTGATCTGTAGCCCGATTCATTCACCAGAGCTACCTGTCCCAGTTCTGAGAAAGATGATAGGAGTACTTCCTCCAGCACCAAGTATTACTTAATTTACGCAGATACATGGCTTCGCCGGATGCACTTTATCATAGATAGATAGACATATATACATGTAAACATCTGTTTGTGTCCATCTTCCTGTGGCTCTGAGTGTTACTGTCTCTTTAAGGAGGCGGGCGTTCCAAAGGTTCCACAGAACGTAACGTTGCACGTCTCGAGACCGGGAACCAGGCTGTGCACGTTCACTTCAAACTGCACTCTTCAACATTTCACAGGTCAGTTAATTATCACCTCCTACACTTCACAGACGGATTAAACAAGTATCGAGAAATACTGCACCACTGAATCGCACGCAGTTACATTGTTAAATTATGTTTCTCGGTTTCATTCATTCAATGTCACGCTAACACCCTAGCTAGCCAGCTAGCATTGGCTAGCAAACAGTTAGCCGGCATTTGGCTGAAAAGCTTTACTTTCAATGCCGGCCAACTAACTTTGGTTAAGCTGTAACAACTTATATTTACTATCTTGCTTTCTCGCTGTGTTCGTTGCTCGTTGTGACACGATCATTTACAGTCAATGTTTTACACCACATACAACTCGTTCAGCAGCCAAGTTAACTGAATGTTAGCAAGGGCACATGGGCACTGCCAGCGTTAGATCACGCAGCTTAATTTAAACTGTCCAGCGCTGTAAAGGAGATGATAGCACTATCCAAGCACTTCCTTATGAAATCCCAGCGTCTGTCGTACGATCTATAGTGGGGACCAAAAGCTAAAACTGACTCTCATTTCAAACTGTACCACGTGTCCTTATTTTTGTGGGCAGTGGTCTCTTATCAGCATGAGAAGCAGGGGTGACTGAAGCGCAGCTGTTTGTGGGGTGAAAGAACCATTGAAGTTAGGCTCCGACAGCTGTTGAACCCTAAGAACTGCTGGGCAGTCTTAGAACAACAACAAAAGGCTTTTTGTGTATTATGTTGGTCTGCTGGCTAGTCTGTAGTGCTGTCTAAGAGTCAGGACCACTGTGGTCTGGACTCTGGTTTGAGGGTGATTGTGGTCTATAAACGCTTTTGTATTTAGAGAGATCATACTAGTGTAGCCTGGTTTTCTCCAGGTTACACTAGTGTTTTGTTATTGTGGTCCACGTTGCTTTTCTGTCTGCAATTAAAATACTCATCATGAGTATCGGTAAGTAATATAGAGAGATGGATGTATACTTTACTCATCCCCAGGGTAGACATGCAAATGACTTGTAGGTTAAATGTCGGCTGTTCATGTACTTAATTATCTGCCTTGCCTTGTAAATTTGAGACATTTGTGGTATCTAATAACTATCCTGTTTAGCTTTTTTGTTTCTTTTATTTTGTGTGGTGTAAGAATTCTAGCGTACTTTAAATTACTTTGTTGTACTGTTTAACTCACATTATCCATTTAGTTAAGAAACTTACCCAATTTACACACAACCTTATATTTTCTTAAAGTCCAAAAGTGTTGCTATCATGCCTGCCAAAAAGACAACCACCAAGAGAAAGTCTGCTGCTATTGTGGAAGATGATAAAGACTCCAAAAAGGTGAAAGGTAAGTCACTTCCCTTTTCAAAACAGGAGTTTATAAAGGGGTAACCAGATTCAGTTTGAACAACTGATAGTCCAGCTAAAAAGTGGCATTGCATTTATTAAACATGTACACCACTTCTATTTGAGTTTGCTGAAGTAAGATATTTCTGTTAGGCAAGTATTATGGACATATGTGAAAGGAAGGCTTTTGACTCCCAAGTGTATCACACTGCATTGTCAGTGTTTTTACTAACTTTTTACTAATTTCATCATTTTCCATGTGTTTTCCATCAAACCAATAAAATTCAGTGCTCACTATGAAACTGGTTGTATATGTGTTTCAGTTTCACACAGGAGTCATTTCAAAGAGGCGGGGCAGGTTGTTGTTTTGGGCCAAGGTGATGTTGGACAGTTGGGTTTAGGGGAAGATGTCATTGAAAGGAAGAAGCCAGCACTTCTGTCCCTGCCAGAGAAAATTGTTCAGGTGACAGCTGGAGGCATGCACACCGTGTGCCTCGGCGAAACTGGAAATGTAAGCAAACATCTGTCTTATTTCTCACTTCAAAAAAATGTAATGGCAACCTCTTTGTAGCGTTTAACAAAGAGCTTCTTAGTTTCTCATGTAAACTGTTTTCTTTGTTTAGATTTATACGTTTGGCTGTAATGACGAAGGGGCTCTTGGTCGGGACACATCAGAGGAGGGGTCTGAGATGATCCCGGGAAAGGTGACGCTGAATGAGAAGGTGGTCCAGGTATCGGCAGGGGACAGCCACACAGCTGCACTCACAGAGGATGGATCGGTGTACATCTGGGGCTCTTTCAGGGTTAGTGAACTGCTAGTTAGGGAGCAGTCTGGTCCTGTGTGCTGTCTCAGCAACTATTTTTATCACCCTTCCATTACTTTCTATGTAATTGTTTTTGTTCAAAGGTTTCAAATCATTTTTCCTTCAGCACTATATTATTATCCAAACCCTAAATGTTGTTCCTAAACATTTATTAACGCTGTAAAATGAATGTATAAAAACTATTTTAGTATATTGTAGTATGTATTAGAGCAGGGCGATATGACCGAAAATATTTATCACGATATACATTTGAAAATTTGCGATAACGATATAACTGCCGATTTAATTGACACGAGACAAAATACTTTACAACTCCACAACTTTATTAGTGCAAAAAACAAACCATCAATGTATTTTCACTTAAACAAGCAGCTGTTTTTTATGTGCATTAAAGTTATATAAAAATGTAACAGTGCAAATGCAAATTCCTCGCTGACAGTTTAACCAAAAGGCGTTTGCAGTGGAAACTGGCCGACATATCCTGAGCACAACCATGTATAATATCCACAAAACCTAAAAAGAGCTTATACACACACAATACGGTAATATTATGTTGAAGCACAGTACGTATCACTCCGCGAGGCTCCACCCACGATAACCGTAATGCTCCGACAGTCCATCAAGCGGTGCGGCTTCGTAGCTTAGCAAAGTCGTACTGAAACATTTGACAGATTTTCGAGCGCCGTGTACATAAAATCGTTTCGAGGTCAGTAAACACAACCAGAGTTCATACATAAGGCACACGGGATTATAAGGGGCTCTGTCGACTTTCAGAAAAATCAAAGGATTGATTTTAAGTGCGCCGTATTTTCCAAACAACACGGTAATAACGACGGCCCGCTAGCATGCGCTACCAAAAATAGTGCTTTGTTGTGTATCTGACGGACGAAAGCTACACCAGTTCCACACCACTGAAGCTGCAGCATTTTTACAAACCAGTCCAGGTTCATCGTTTCATTCAACGATCTGCTTTCGCTCTCATTCTCCGTCGCTGCAATGCTTTTTCCGCCGTGTGCGTATGAAAACAAAGGCACTGCGCATGCGTGTTTTACCCATACTCTATCGCCATATTTCATTTTCTTATCGTTGCCTGACATTATACCGGTATTACCGCGAACGGTATGATATGGCCCAGCCCTAGTATGTATGCAGTGGAATCAGAAAGCATTTAATTTTAATGAATAAAATCATAATCTTCTTGTAATTCTACACAATGTAGGGAAAAGACTTTTGAAATTTATTTAATGTTTTGACTGTCTAACATGTTGTCTGCATATTACCCTGTTTTCTTAGGATAATAATGGAGTTATTGGTCTTCTGGAGCCGATGAAAACGTGTGCTCTACCAGTTAAAGTCCCTTTAACAGAACACTTTGTTAAAATAGTTTCAGGTAAAAAGAAAAGGTTTTTGTTTAGTGCTTTATGTTACTATGTGTGCACTATAAATGAGTTTCTAACTGGGATATTTGTGTAACTGATTTCTTTACTAGGTAATGATCACGTGGTAATGGTGACGCTGGAAGGAAATCTATACACGTCTGGCTCAGCTGAGCAGGGGCAGCTGGGAAGAGTGCCTGAACACTTTTCAAACAGAGGAGGCAGGAAAGGCCTTGGTACGTAGCACACACCTTTTCTGTTTTTTGGTGGATCAAAAACTGTAGATTTATGTTAATATCTGATTACATAAATGTTTCTTTTTTATACTGTCTTTAATGTTCTATACATCACTCCTGTTTATTTTTGTGATCTCAGAGCGGCTGCTGGTTCCACAGATGGTAAAAGTGAAAGGTAAAGTTCACTTCGTTGACGCCTTCTGTGGAGCGTACGTCACCTTTGCTGTGTCAAAGGAGGGCCATGTGTATGGATTTGGCCTCTCAAACTATCACCAGCTGGGTCAGTGTGACTCGTCACTCCTGCGTTATCCTTTGTAAACTCTACTGCCATGTACTATTTGTGACTGCGACAGTGACTGTATCATTTCAAATGAATCTTTTTAGGCACCAAAAGCACCAAGATGTGTTTTGTCCCTGTAAAGCTTACATGTTTCAAGAACTCGACCACCGCCTGGGTAGACTTCTCTGGAGGACAGCATCACACACTTTGCCTTGATGCTGAAGGTAAGCTGGCTGTGTGTAATTGCAGGCAGATGTTACGCATCATCTGTTAGCACTCAAGTCAGCTGGAGTGTTGGACTCTTGTCTTTCAGGGCAGGTATATAGCCTGGGAAGAGCAGAGTATGGTCGTCTTGGTCTGGGAGAAGGGGCTGAAGAGAAGAGCGAGCCCACACCTGTGATGGGGATAGAGCTGGCTAAAGGAGTGTCGTGCGGGGCGTCTGTCAGCTATGCAGTTACCAGAGAAGGTGAGAACCAAGGCAATCAGGATGGGAAGAGTAAAACAACTGAGTCTGTTTGCAGCCTTTTTTTTTGTTATTATTTTCTTCTGAAGCATTGAAGTGCAACGAGACACTATACTTTGCCCTAAATCGTCCTAGCTTTAAATTTATCTTACAAACACATGACCCCGCATTTCCTGTTTGTTTAGACATTGCTGCTGGTGACAGTGAGATAGCAGCAAGTTTAATCCAACTTTAGGCATGAAGAGAAAGTAATGTGAGGTTTATTAGCAGGAGATCACAGTTAACCTTGTTTTGTAGGGGTACTTGAAGCTATTACTGTACGTTAACTACCAGTTGTAACTTACACTATCAGTCACATCTGCGCACACCTTCTTATTTAATGGTTTTTCTTTATTTTCATGACTATTTATATTGAAGAGTCTCACTCAAGGCATGAAAACTATGAATGAACACATGGAATTATGTAGGAAACAAAAAAGTGTGAAGTAACTCAACATGTTTTGTATTTGAGATTCTTCAGAATAGCCACCCTTTGCTTTGATTACTGCTTTGGACACTCTTGGCGTTCTCTCTATGAGCTTCATGAGGTAGTCACCTTGAACAGTCTCCTTCAACAGTATTGAAGGAGTTCATAGAGATGCTGAGCGCTTGTTGGCACTTTTGCCTTCACCCTGCCATCCATCTCATCCCAAACCATCTTGGTTGGGTTTAGGTCAGGTGACTGTGGAGGCCAGGCCATCTGATGCAGCACTCCATCACTCTCCTTCTTGGTCAAATAGCCCTTACACAGCCTGGAGGTGTGTTTTCGGTCATTGTCCTGTTGAAGAATAATTTGGGTCCAACTGATCGCAAACTGGATGGGATGGCATGTGGCTGCAGGGTGCTGTGGTAGCCATGCTGGTTCAGTTTTGAATAAATTCCAAACAGTGTCACCAGCAAAGCACCCCCACACCATCGTTGGGAACCCTACATGTAGACACCATCCGTTCACCTTTTCTACATCACACAAAGACACAACGGGTGGAAGCAAAGATCTCAATTTGGACTCATCAGACACAAAGCACAGATTTCCACTGGTCTAATGTCCATTCCTTGTGTTTCTTGTTGTTTTTGCTTAGTCGTGGTTTCTTAGCAGCTATTTGACCATAAAGGCCTGATTCGTCTCCTCTGAACAGTTGATGTAGAGATGTGTCTGCTACTGGAACTCTGTGTGGCATTTATCTGGGCTCTAATCTGAAGTGCTGTTAACTTGCGGTTTCTGAGGCTGCTGACTCGGATGAATTTATCCTCGGCAGCAGAGGTGACTCTTGGTCTTCCTTTCCTGGGACGGACCTTATATGAACCAGTTTTGTTATAGTTCTTGATGGTTTTTGCGACTGGACTTTGGGGACACATTTAGAGTTTTTGCAATTTTCTGGACTGACTGACCTTTAGTTCTTAAAGTAATGATGGACTGTCGTTTCTCTTTATTTAGCTGATTGGTTCTTGCCATAACATGAATTCTAACAGTTGCCAAATAGGGCTGTCAGCTGTGTACCAACCTGACTTCTGCACAACACAACTGATGGTCCCAACTCTGTTAAGAAAGCAAGAAATTTCAGAAATGAACCCTGACAAGGCACAACTGTAAAGTAAAAACCATTTCAGGTGACTACATCATGAAGCTCATTGAGAGAAGGCCAAGAGTTTGCAACACTGTTAACAAAGCAAAAAGTGGCTACTTTGAGGAATCTGAAATATAAAACATATTTAGAATTATTTATCAATTTTTTCTTTGCAAAATAATTCTATATATCTTGCCTCATATATTTGATGTCTTCAGTTTGTATCTATATAAAATAATGAAAAAAAAAACATTCAATAATGTGTCCAAACTTATTCTTTAATGGTTAGACAGTTTTTAGATATGGAAAAAAAGTCTTCAGTAAATGTGTGACTGACTGTCTGACACAAAATTGTGAAGCAGGATTCTTATCAGAGCCATCACTCACAGTGCAACAAGTACTAAACTTTCACTCCTGGGTTTTCACACAGTCGACACCCTTAGAGAATAAAAGGTTGCTCGCTCTCCTTAACTGTCACTTTTTCCTACTCCAGGATCTGTGTATGCCTGGGGCATGGGCACCAACCTGCAGCTTGGCACTGGAGAGGAAGATGATGAGTGGAGTCCTGTGAAGATGACAGGCAAACAGCTGGAGAACCGTGAAGTACTGATGGCCTCCAGTGGAGGGCAGCACACCGTCCTTTTGGTCAAAGACAAGCAGGAGAGCTGATGTCCTGCACTGACAGAGAGTGAAGGGGGCGCTTCAAGGTGGGGCCAGGGTGCCTAAATCAGGGGAAGGGTGTTGATGAATGTGACTTCCTATGCTGAGCCGAGGGAGTGTGAGACGTGCGTGATAGAGGGGAGAGGTGAGGTTTGTCCTCTTTTATGGAAGCTCCTGTGCCCTTGGCATTGGGGAATGTGTTGTGATGTTTTTGGTAGATCATGACAAATGAAAGACTATTTTTTTTAAAGCTAGTTTTTGACAGTCCTTTAAAGTCTTTTCATCTGGTCATTTGTATGACTCTAAGATGTTATATGTGATGTTTATGACTGTGCATGTACATAAAGGAAACGGCAGTGCAGGATGTTTAAGGAAATATAAATTGTCTTTTTAATGTTTTCATTAAAGCAATAAGTAGATTAGATCTTTGTCAGACAGGACCTGTACGCCTGGTGAGTTTAACATGTGCGACTACTGTTCGTTCTACCCAGTGCACACAAATTTGTTGTAACTGTTTGGACATTTGGTAACACATCATACTGTATCCTGTATTTTGTTGCATTTCCTGTCTGAAAAATAAAGCTGATTTCTTTTTTAAGGAAAATACAAGACACATTTACTTCATTTCATTTACTGTGTATTAATAAGATCCTGGTTACAGCTTTTTGATAGTAAACCCTTGCTGCTTTTCTTTAACTGTAAAAAGAACATTTGTCTGTGTGCGTGTGTGTGTTTGTGCTACAGAAAAGGCAAATAGAGGCCCACTCACTGAGCTGTTTATTGTTGAATACTCGTGCAACACAATGAAGGAAACATTGCTAAGAGATTTTAGTCCATGTTGACATGACAGCATCACACAGTTACTGCAGATTTATAAATTGTACATTCATGATGAGAATCTTGCTTTTCCAATGCATCCCAATGTTGCTTTACTGGATTGAGATCTGGTGACTGTGGAGGCCATTCAAGTACAGTGAACTCAAGCAGTCTTCAGCAGATGGATACGCGATATAAAATGTTCCCCACACCATTACAGCACCACCAGCAGCCTGAATTGATGATACAAGGCAGGATGGATCTATGTTTTCATGTCGCTACGAGTTACTGTTGCCTTTCTATCACCTTGTAGCAGTCTGGCCTTTCTCCTCTGACTTCATCAAGGTATTTTTTCCCCGAGAACTGCTGCTCATAGGATAGATTTTTTTGTTTTTGTTTTTCAGACCATTCTCTGTAAAGTTTATATTTGTGCGGGAAGTCACTTAAATCACTTTTCTCCCTCATTCTAATGTTTGGTTTCAACTTGAGGTCATCTTCCCCTTGTTGCTGCCAAGTAATTGGCTGATTACGGTAGATATTTGCATTAAGGAGACGGACACGTGTAGCTAATAAAGTCCCTGTGGGTGAACAAAGCATTGCAGTTCTGCATCAATATCACTAATGTTTCCTTACTTCGTTAATCCAATGTAAGACCTGAAACATTTATTCTGTGTGTATTGTTATTTCTAATTAAATAACCATTAATTATTTATTTATTTTACTTGTTAAAGAACCTCCAGTGTAGATCACATAAAGATCCTTGATTCTGTAATAAATATAGTGTTCCTTTGATGCACCTTCAGGGCATCAGTGGACTAAATGTTAGAGATTGAATCTGCAGAGTTTGGAAAGGTTGCCAGGAGATGTCAAGGATTGATGCTTTTATCAGCTTTCCACATACTGAAGCATTCATCTTATTATAGTCCAAAAGCTTCTCAGCACAAAGACTCACATTCACACAGGAAGTCGGCAGTGACATCCTGCCATTAGTTCCTTTCACTTTTGGCTCTGATCCTCTTCATTTCACAAATCAAAGAGGAGAACAGCTACTCTCACACACCTGCACACGTGCACAGTCACTCGGAGATCTACATACGTCTCTCATAAGCTCATATTTGGGTACCACTCTCTGCAGGGCTTTAGACTACACACCTCTGACAGACTCTTCATGAGCAGCATCACGTGAAAAAAAAAAAGATGAAAACATCACAAATTTAGCATCATGTAGCTCTGCATCAATCTGGGATGTAGCAGCTCTTGAGTTACCCTGCTGCTTTTTTTTAATTAACATGCTATTTCATAAAGTCTTGAGTGCTATTTCTCAAGTGTGACCTAATCATGAAAATCCAAAGTGGGCTGATGACTTGAATTCTTTGGAGAGGCTTTTCTCCGAGTTTCTTTCATTTGCTGGTAAGAATCTGTTAAATGCGTGCAGCAGGAAGCAGTTGTCCAAATCAATCCGTCTTTATATCGAATTTCTGCCTCATATAGAATTAACACAGTTTGGATAATATGCATCTGAATGTGTGTTTAGGCAGGTTAAATGTAGACAGGAGAAGGAGCAGCCTCAGAAACACTGATATCGACCAAACGGCACACTTCACACTGATGTGTGTTTTTATTCAACTTAAAGCATTTTAAAGATGCACTGCTTAATGACTTGCATTTAGCAAGTGGAAAGAGACTACATTTAGTAGGTGCTGATATTGTCTTTAAGCAGGCTCATGGTTCATGTTAGGATGTTGTTTGGTGTCAGGCTTTAATAGGAGGAGAGTCTCACTTGGAGAAAACATGCCTGAGAGCATGTGCGCTGGCGAACCGAAATCAGATCTTATTAGTGAATAAATGACTCTCTTGCTGTTAAGCTGCTGGTCCTCCGTCCTCTGTGATCCATGCTAGGAGTTATTAGTGACTGCCTTGATAGGTTGAACTGCTCATCCGCTGGTTTGAGGGGATCTCCTGAGGCCCACAGCAGTGAATCAAGAGCCGTGCAGAGGCTTAAAAGAAGGCAACATCTTTTGAAAATAATGCTTTTTTTAAAAGACGTGTTGTCCCGATAGGATAACACAACACATTAAACACTAGCAAAGCACAATTGTATGCAACGCATCACTTCAACAAGATGTGATATATCTGTCTTATGGACTGTGTTTAGCACTGGGTTTAAGTCACCTTCATGGACAGCAGCTAACTGACAGCAGGGAAGAGGGAAACTGAGACAGTCTCGTGACGGAATTGAGTAATTAAGGCTCAAACCACATCTTTAAACTGTTATTCTGACCTGAACTGGTTGCTTGTAAAGTTTCACGACTGTATCCTCTTCATTCTAGTACCTACACCATCCAGCCAGGCCTCCTATATAGGATAGGTCCCTGACTCAATGACTTATATACAAACCACTGTGTAAAATGTAAATAAAAACATAATGCATTGATTTGGAAATCCCATAAATCCAGATTTTATTCACTATACCACACAAAAACTATCTGATGTTTAAACCGAGACATTTAACAGTTTCTTTAAAAAAAGAAAGAGAGAGAGAGATGGCTCATATTCTGCCCAGTTCTGCATTGTCAGCCTAGATGAGATTATAAAGTGAAAACACGCTGTCAGCCATGCAGAGATGTCTGTTATGTTTTTTATACTGAAAGATTTACATGACTGCATCATCGCGATATAATAGAGCTCAAGTTGTGTATTTATCCCAGTCTCCCAAACAAGATGATTGTCTTTTATTAAGCCAAACAACAAATCTGAGCTTTTGCTCCCAGCAAAGCGATATGAGCAGGGACACACACAATGCAGCGCTGTTGTGAATGCTTCAGTGAGATTTTCTCTGTTCTCCATTCTGTTGAGCATATGAGCCGCCGTGAGCGAGGGTTAAGACACCAAAGCACTTCATTAAGCGTGTGTCACTCTGCAGCTAGACCACAGCATCTCAGTGTTTGACTGTACTTGTCTTATAGAAAATGTGAAACAATGAAAAAATTAAGCAAATGTCACAGTTGTGGCAGTGCTGTAAATCTGGGTGCTTGAGGGGTGAGCATGCAGTCACGTCAGAAGCCAGACAAATGTATTTAACTAAATTCTTTATATTTTTTTAATGCTTTGTCTTTTAAACAGCGAACGTGCAGGCAGAGCCATGTAACTGTCAGAAGGAGCACGCTTCTAGTGAAGTTTCAAAGAAATCTTCAGCAAGCTCTGCTCTCCTTCACTCTCCCAATCACAGATGTGTCTGGTCTCTCTTTGTTAGCACTGTGATGTAATACACAGGACCGTCTGAGACATCAAGACTGAACATTTCTCACTCCAGGCGTTTGAGTGACATATTTCAACTTTCAGCAGAGAGCCTGACGGTTTCTTTTTTCTAAGACATCATCAGTCATTCTGGGCAGAGAATCTTATCAGTCTTTAAAAAAATGAACATTTGAACACACAGTCCATCAGCCACAATAAATAAATATATATGGCCAAGATGCTGTTGTGTTCGCCTCATCTTCCCCAAGCCTAGCTGACGTTCGCTGCAAGCATGTGTCACTTAAGTGTTAAACGTGTCTGTAGTGTTTTCTTCTCAGGCAGTTGCTCAGCGAGAGTCTTAATTGTTTTGAATGCACTGCGGCGCAATTCGTCCTGTCCTTGTATTCTCCAAGATGAGTACCAGTTAGTCGAGTAAATAAAATTAAAAAATAAAATATAATTAAAAACACATCGCTAGAGCCAGCACAACATTAGCACATTATCAATCACAAGGACACGTTATTTCTTTAATTTTGATTTGCTATAGAGCCAAAGAGGCTCTGCAGAAGACATTAAGTTGTGGGTTGTGAGTTAAACTAGTTGTTTGTTTACTTAACAAGATTTAACACTGACCTATGAATCACTGAAACATAGAAAGGCACCTAACTAAAGGGATGAACCAGCGTTGTGTCTACACATCACAGAGATAACAGAACAAACTCTAAATAGCATCATTAGCCTCTGTGTTACTAGCCACATGTCACAAAAACAGATCATTTGTTCCCGTTTCTTTAGTTAAATCTATTTAAAAATGCAGAATAAAACACAGTTCGACAGCTATAAAATAGTATTTCCCCCCCCCAAAAAACTCTGCCAAATTGAAACGAGACAAATGGAGGACAAAAGAAGAAAGGGTAGGGCTAAACAACTGTCTACAGCATATGAACAGTATCTGAAAGTCATGTCCTTAAGAAAAAGGAAAAAAATCCAGCAAAAACCTGAAACAAGAGCAGAGAGACAGATCTTGTCAAGATTGATGGAATTATGAACGCAGAAAAGTTTCATCAGATCTGGATTTGATACATCCTGCAATATCAGACGCTTACATTTTCAGCATGACAGTGATCCCAAACTCACTGCAGTAAGAATTTATCTGGATAGAAAAACGCACAATGGACCACCATCAAATCATGGATGTGCCTCCCCGAAGCCTCGACCTCAGTATTAGTGAAGCAGTGTAAGACGCCCTTAACAGAGATCAGAGCAAAAGGCAGCAAACATCCCAAGAAGAGCTCTGAATGTCCTTCAAGAAGCCTGGAGAACTATTCCTGAAGACTGCTTAAAGAAATGACGTTCAGGGTGTGTTGAAGAATAAATCTTGTCAAATTTCGACTTTCAAACTCAGTATTTGCTTCGTATACTGTATTTCCAGTCACCTCAAATTCAACTCTGGAGCTACTAGGGTCCTGATCAATTCAAGTTTGAAGGAGATCAGGCTAACACTTATCAAAAAGTGGCAGACCCAGAGACAGTGACACCAGTGACAAAACAAAAAACACCTTGAAAGTAAGACTTGATTACATTTTATTTTTTACATTTTAAAAAATTAACAAAAAACAGTTGCTTCAAGGCGTTTTATACTGTAAAGACCCCACAATATAAGAAAGAAACCCCAACAATCTGATGATCCCCTGTGAGCAAGCACTTTGGCAACAGTGGACAGGAAAAAACTCCCTTTTAACAGGAAGAAACCTGTGACAGAACCAGGCCATCTGCCATGACCGGTTGGGGAGGGTTGATGGTAAAGAAGTTAAGTTTTTTCAATTTTTGAAGAAAAGCCAAACAGCCTTAGGAAAAAGTTTTTGACCCCTTTCTGTAATGACATCCGACGTTTAGCAGGATCTCTATTGACCGTTCCTTCTCTGCTGTCTGTACTTGTACAGGTACTTGTACTTTCCATGCTAGAATCACTGGATTCTACCAGATTTTTGGGGGGATTATCCCAGGTTTGCCACCCAGCCTCTGCTGATCTGATTTATCTGCAGGGAGTGGTTTGACCTTTTTACCCCAAGACATGTCATCTTCTGCATGCTATGCAAGCCTTCTAAATGCGGGCTGATCCTGTTGCGTGCAGCTGCTCTATTTTGTCGGTTTCTTTGAATTTCAGCTGCAATCGCACGGTTGTCAAAAGTGGATGAGAGTCTAGATTCTCGACTGCTTTGTTTTCTGTTTTTTATGATTTCACTTCAGGTAACAAAGTTTTCGATTTCATTTTCTGGACTGAGGAGTGGGCACACTTTCATGCTCATGCGGGATGACTCCACATAGCAATCTACTGCAGGGTCCTTGGGAAGATGTTTCATTGTAATAAAACGATGTCCCAGACCCTCAGCAGGTGTGATTCTTTTTACAGAATCCACTCAAGCAGGCTTAAAAATGCCAGTGTGTCTTCCACTTTGGATTCTGTGTGTGGCTGTAGGTGGTGTTTGGGTAAATCTTCTATGCATTTGTCTGTGATTGTTTTACTGTGTTTGATCAAAGTGCCTGTAGATACTGAATACTGAACTGGTGTCTTCAGTACCCATGTGTGTTTCATTACCTCTTTTCTCTTCCAGAAATATTTCTTGGTGTGCTTCCCACTCTCTAATATGCTTTCATTAGGCTGACCAAGCATCTAGCATTTCCATTGAAATGAAAGTCTCTGCGACATAACCGAATGACGCATTACGTCATGGGACATATTGGAAAGGCTGCTTTGAGATGGAGCAGCGGTTAAGAGCTTAAGAATGCAAAGGTCTCTGAAAAGAAATACAAGTTAGGAACATAAACTCTGGTTTTTAAGCAGGACTTGTAGAAACCAGAATGTAATTTGAAGGCATAGACGGCCGCTGTAGCCAGCTGACTGAATGTAAGAGCACTGGACATGAATTCACACATTGTGGATCTGTCATCAGTGCTGTGGCTTTGAAGATGAGCAAAACTGATGGTAGAAGTTTCTTCTGAATTCTTCAATTCAGGATTCTGAGTGCAACCCATTTGAACTAGCTACCCAGAATGCATTGCAGCATTAGCCGTGGTAGCCTGTAAGTGAAATGTTTAGTTTTCAAAAGTACATGAAACTAAAACCATATAAACTATATAAAAGTGCTTGTATAAGTTGGTGAATGCGTCAGTATAGTGCAGAATAAAAACTATATAAGAACCAGTCCATTTCCCACTGCACACCAGGTGTTACCACTGTGAACAAACCACGCTTCATATGCTGCCCCTGCAAAAGGACAGCATTCAAACCAGCTGAAAGGTAGGCTGTGGAGAGGCTTGTTGATATAGCTATCGAATAAATATCCCACATAAACAAAGTCTTTCAGAAATGTGTTTGAACTGACACACTGTTCTTATCTGATATTCCAGAGTGAATGCTGGCGTTCAGTTTCATTTGGTGCAGGATTGAGCTGTCAAATGTACAAATAAATTTGATTGTGGAATTTCTATAAAATGCAGAAGTTAGTAGTCTTTGAGCAAAGTTTCATCAAAATTGGTCCACTTGTCTAGGAGGAGATATACAGACATACAAAAGCTACAGTCATTATATAATCAGGTGCAGCTAAATGATTTGTAATCAGTGTATTACAGCTTCATTTACATTTGAAGTGTATAACTTGTGCGAATACAGAATTGTATGCCTTTTTATTATGTGACAAGAAAAGCAGATTATTTTTAACAATCAGAATATGATTAGACTGTTAACCTAAATAAATATAAAAAGGTAGATAAATATCAAAATCCAGACAACAAACCAGTTTTAACCGGTTGTTGTTATGACTTCACTGCATGAAATCGTAATTTGCATCAGTGGGAACAATTAATTTTCACAGAACAGAACAAATAACCGCAAATGTTCACGTGTGTTTCAATACATATCCCATACAATTTTCCCAATAAATTTCCCATTTTCCTAGCAAAATATAAAGAAGTGAGTGGTGTCTCGAGACTTTTGCACAGTGCTGTATAGGGGATTACCAACCTCAGCCTTCCATTCATGCAAAGATCACAGAATTACTCCACACTTATTTCAAATTGTGCTTAATTTAAAGATGGACTTTAAATGTGTTGTGCCTACCCCAACGCCCTACGCTCAGGCAACCAGATGACACTATGTCCCATCTGCATTGCCTGCTCATTACACTCAATCCAACCAAGAGATCACATGTGAAACTTCCACAGTGTCAGTAATTTTTAACAGGATCTGTAATAATGATCACACACAGGTGGATGTTTTATTGAAACAGTGATGATAATCAACAATATTTCAAAATAAAAGTCCAAGATACAACTTATACTAGTCTGTATGACAGTGGGGCTTCTTTTTTTTCCAAAAACAAAAGCAGTTATTACATATGCACATTAAAGTACTTTAGATACTGCAGAATATAAACAGATTTTAAAGATCAAGCACAGACAGTCAAACATCTGTCTGCAAAAACACAGAAACACAAGTTGAAAAAGGCATTACTTACTTTCATTCAGCTGAAAATACTATCATCCACACTGCAGGACATTTTTACTGTGCCTATAAAAAAACCCAGTTAGAGATTGTCCAGACAGGAGACAGAGACCTATTTCCTTTCAAGATCTGGAATACTTCTCCTCACATTTTAACTATGTGTATATAGTTATATCAGATTTGACTCGATGGTACGACAGCTAAACTGCACACTGAAATAAAATAAATCACAATCAAAATACTAAAAAATATCATTACACTGTGATATTATGTACAGATCTGACACAGTTCGTACTCGTGTATATACACAATACTGCCAAAGCAACACTACATTGCTGCACTATCAAAACGAGAGGCATCAATTTGAATTCTTTCTCTTGTGTAAATGTCCAGCAATCATCACTGGAAAATTGTCCATTAGGTTTAATATGTTTAGGAAGATTCTTCCTGCCCACTAATGCATTTGATCTAATTCAGATTTTCCTCCAGGTCAATTTGAGGCTATTTAGTGATCTATCGCTGACTTGAAACAGCATTTCCACTGCATTTACATTGTCCCCTTCAGCTTGTCACCCATCTGCCAGCTGAACAGCTTTTTGGTTATTGCCTAACTGCTACAGGAGCGGAAACATAGAGTCAGCCAAACAGTCATCGCTGCTTATTCACGAAGGCAGTATTTTCATGTTTTTTGATATCTCTTTAACCGGCATCTTTCCTTATGTGAAACATCTGCTAGTTCAAATATCACCGACAGAAAGCAAATAAAGCCTCAACCTTACATTCATGATATTAGTGAGTTTTTAAACGTGTTGACATGAAAGAATCTGCTTTTAGTGACCAGCCCACGGAGAATTATCACTCAGCTCAACAGCAATAAGATAGTGGAGGTTTTACTAGCTAACAGAGCTAACGAAAGAGAATAAACATGCAATTTCTAATTGTTAAATTGCAAGAATAAACATTTGTAAATGAAAAAATAAGATGTTAGAAAACTAGTGCACATTCTGAACAGTTGTTGAGACACTTTTTAGACTTCCAACAAAAATGCCAAACAAAAAGGAACCTCTACCTCACTCTGATGACATGGCCAGCTAAAGTGGCAGAGTGCACATTGGCTAAAACGGTCACCAGCTTTGAAAGAGCTTTATCAAATCAACCTTCAGGGTGAAACCGGTTTGTGTGTAAGATTAACAGATTGGTAGCCCTTTTATGAAACGATCCCACAATTTTAGTGTTAGATGAATAACAAGCGGCAATCAATAAAGTCCCCGGGTCTGATATTTGTCTGTAAATCAGTGAAAGTCTGTGCTCCACACATGTGAGGAGACAGCAGTGTTTGCTCTGCCAGCAACGACTGGCATCATCAGTCAGTCTGGTTTTCAGTAAGGAAAACATATGATCTTTTTGATTGTGGTCAGCTGACTGACTCGGCCAATCACACAATCGCCACCGTTTGGCCATAAAAAGACACCTTGCTGGCAATGTCTGTATGCTTAGGATCAACGTCCTTCTTGATATCCTGCTAATTTATGGACTGAGCACATATGGTGCAATGACTCCCATTGTTTACCTAATATGGATGTGAAATCCAACAAACATAGTTAAAGCTAAAAGTCAGCTTGTCGGCTTCCCAGTGCGCAATTACTGTTGAGATAGGTGCATTATTGGTGTGTATTTTTTTTACACACTGCAGTAATTTATATGCATTTTTAAATACATATTATCATACACAGGGACACACGGGGATGTTTGTGATTGTCCTGAAAGAACCCCCCACCCCAAAACCTTGTGACACATAAAAGTTTCAAAAACAATCAATCATTCATTTAAACAGCAGCTCAGAAGCCTGCATGTTTAAATTCAGACTCCTGTGGTGGAGAACTGCGTGACTTCAGTCTGGAGGTCATCATGCACTGCTCTCCCACCCAGCTGATCCATACCTAGTCAGGCGGGCGGCTTCGCTGTCGGCGCAGGGGCACAAACGGACGCGGGCTCCCGCGTGCTGTTGCGGACTCTGGAGAAGCTGCTCTGCTCCGGGCGGGAGCGATAGGGCAGGCAGAAATCCCTGAAGCACCTTTTGAAGTTCTCATCCATCAAGGCATACAGCACAGGGTTCAGACTGCTGTTGGTGTAGCCCAGAGCTATGCAAATATGCCAGCAGGCCATGGTCAGGAGATTCTTGTGGTCAATTTTCACAGCGGTCTTGACAATGACGAAGATGTGAATGGGAGTCCAGCAGATTATGAAAACCGCCACGACAACCAGGACCATCCGGGTGATCCGCCGCAGGTTCTTGTCCTTCTCTTTGGAGCCAGAAAGCAGACGGACACTCTTAAGACGCAGGATCATCAGCCCATAGCAAACGGTGATGACCAGGACGGGCACCACGAAGGCAAAAATGAATACACAGATTTTTGTCACCGTGTCCCAGTACCTTTCCGGTTCAGGAAATCCAAGAGAGCACAAAGTGACTCCTGAGGAGGTAAAACAGTTGCAAGTTTAATAAAAGAAGGAGAGGCTAACTGAAATTAATAACACAACTCAAAAGTCTGTTTTATTTTTCCTTTTAAACAGCCAGTATGTTTTCACAGAGCAATAGTATTTTCCAGCGCCTCTTTTTTTTTTAACAGCAGCAATGAAAATTCCCTCACCTTCTTCTGTCACCTTGGTAACAGCCATGATCATCACGGGGACTCCGATAGCAGAGGAGAGGATCCAGATGGCGACGTTGATAAGCTTGGCTTTGGCGGGCGTGCGGAAGTCCAGGGCCTTGACCGGATGACACACAGCGATGTAGCGATCCACGCTCATCATGGTGAGCGTGAAGATGCTGGTGAACATGTTGTAGTAGTCAATGGCTATCACCACTTTACACAGGAGCTCCCCAAACGGCCACGTGCTCATCAGGTACTTGGCGCTCTGGAAAGGAAGGGTGCTGGTGGCGAGAGCGTCGGCCAGAGCCAAGTTGAAGATGTAAATGTTTGTGGCTGTCTTCATCTTCGTGTACCTGTTTGGTGGGAAGAAAAGTGCAGAGCACACTTTAAACAGATTGTGACACACAGCGGATGGGAACAATTGTCAGCTGGAGGAGACTGGATTTCTTCCCAAGGTCTGGCTGTTGCTATAACACAAAGAGGATGTCTCGTGTGGCTGACTCACGACTTCCATTAAAATTTTAAAAGTTACAAAGTTTTATTTAATTCATTTAACCATAAAACCAATAATCTGCTATTTCCTCTAAATAAATAAGATTTTTTTAGGCGCATAATGTCATTAGAGCGATACACTAAATGCACAGCAGCTCGTCAGCTTCTCTGGAGCCTCCATTAAAACACATTTCCATGTAATGAATTGATTGTAGCTCAAAGCCCTCCAAACTCCTACTTGATTTTAGATTAAAATTATTTTGTGTGTGTGTGTGTGTTTTTTTTCTGAGTGCCAGCTTAACATTTGCCTGGCTCTTTTAATATGGATTGCTCCACATCAGCCCACAACATGACACTCTGTGGGTCACATTTGATTAAATTATGTTTCTGAAGTGTTTTGCTGTAAAATATCAGACTCTGAAAGGATTGTGGGAGACACATCTTATTCCCAGGTATAAAGACATCTTTGTATTACAGCACACTGATCTCATCATGTGCGTAACTGCTTTGCCTGGGAGTGTGAGTGATATATTTAAAGTTTTCTTCATTTCTTTTTCAAAAATTAAAAAAGAAATCCCCAAAATCGAGAATACATCATATCGACACAGTATCGCTTTTTAAGGTTGAGCTTTGGTTTATCATCTCAATTTACAACCCCACTCTCTTACAGGAATAATTGGTGCAATTAAATAATTTCAGGGCTAAACTGTAGATTACGCTCCATCCTCTTCTTACATGTGGGAGGTGTGTGTGTGTGTGTGTGTGTGTGTGTGTGTGTGTGTGTGTGTGTGTGTGTGTGTGTGTGTGTGTGTGTGTGTGTTGTGTGTGGGTGGGTGTGATGGAGAGCGGCTCTCAGGCGCAACTGGCACTGTGGGCAGTTACAAAGGGGACCATCACAAATAAAGTACGAGAGTGAAAATGGATTTCCCTCGAATAGAAATATGTGAAATTGTTCTGCTATATTTTAATACGTAACATACAGAGTACTTTATGGTCATTTAAAATAAACCCTGATCACATAAAAACATATTTATCCTATCCATATTGGGGTTTCTGTCATTTGTGCATGAGTGTGTCGCTTTTCACCTTTTAAAACGTGTCGAGCAAGTAAATTATTTTGTCTTCCTTTCAACACATTCCCTTTGGGTTATCGTTATCTGAATAGCGTGTCCTTCTTACCTGACCACCCCGTACATTACAAGCACGTTTCCCACCAGTCCCACCACGCAGACGAGAGAGTAGAGAGCCGTGATGCAAACGTGGATGACAAGTCTTCTGTCCTTGTTGGTCTCGTTGCCAGGAATGGAAAGCAGATCCTCAGAGCGCGTAACATTGAAAGGAGTTACTGAGACCGAGTAGAAATAGTCCGGGAGAAGAGTGGAAAACTCCATTGCGGGGATCCAGGTGCGAACAGAGCGCAATAATTCGAGAAGTACGAGCGCACGAAAACTGTGCGACAAATTAAGTCATCGGGCGCTCGGAGGATGTGAGAGCTGTGCCTCTGCGTCTCGCCCGCCCGCGTGTGAGTGGCGCGTGCGTCTCTGCGCACTGGCGCACAAAGAACAAGCAGACCGTTTCCCTGACAAGTTCTTACCTTGCCTAAAGAGACTTTTTTTCAGAACGCGTGAATTAAAAATGCTTCATCATCAGACGATTGCCAGTCATAACCAAGATGCCATAACATGTTCTACAGCCTGACTCTTCTCACCGGGCGGTCACCATCACGTTACCACCTGACAGCACCAGGGAAACATTTAGCTTGCTTTTGATAGCATTACTGCATAGCAGCAAGTGCGTGGATGTTAGGGAATTACAAATGAAGTCATGTGATTTGGAACCGCCTTTGGGAGGTCGTTGTGAAAACCCCATGGAAGTCTGCAGATCTTAAGTGATACTTTGATAACTTTTTATTGATTTTGATATTTTTGAAAGAAAAAACACGCTGCCAAGTGAAACACTTTAAGAACTTTACACATTAATGATGTATTAGGGTAAAATGAGGCAGTCAGCCGATGTTAAAAACGACACCAGATCACCAGCTTTATTAACAACTCAATTATGTTAACTGTTTTTTAATGGTTAAACCAGTTTATCATTTCACTCATGAATCCTATCAGTGACCTTTGCACCCTAATTTAGTAATTTTGCCTAAATAGATCTTGCCAAACACGCTCTGTAAACCTGTGGTTCTCCTGCTGTTCCTGTCATCCATCCTAGTTATGGCAGATCAGTCAATAACTGTTTAGCGATGGGTTGCAAATGTTTAAAGAGTCTAAGTTGTAAAACCCTAATGTCCCAAATTACCGGCTTATGACCCTCACAGTACTGATCACAGCTATATGAGCAAACACACTGACGCAAGCCTACAAATACATATGCGCCTCCATTTGAGAACTGTGTATTTACTCTGGGTGAATATTTAATAAGTGGGGGCCATTTTTTAGTAATATAAATGTGATGAAGCCTTTCTTGTCCCTGTATATCACTGTATCACTGTTGTGTTTTTACTTATTAGAACATTTAATTTGTTTACTAACATTAGATTTACTGAAGCTTTACACCCTAACATGTACAGCTGGCAGCAGATCATAGGTCCTTCATTACTCTTTTTCTGAGAGTGCCAAGCAGACATCTTTTTCCAATTTTAATGAAAGCATTCATTTATCTGTAGCTGCCTTTCCATTAACCTGGACATCAAAAACCATTACAAACAGGCTGCAGCATGCAATGCTTTATGGCTCCTGAAATTGAATGTGTCATGCATTTGAGTCTTTCTCTAACATGTGGGGGTTTTTTTTGAACATGCACAGATACAGATTCTCCTGTGGCTGTATTAAAATTGCAATAATCGATGCACTCTGCAGACTGACCTTTAAGGAACAGCCATCATCGCAGCACAAAGCAGTGAACGGGCAGCATTTAAATGGTAAATGGACTGCATTTATTTAGTGCTTACTTACTAGGAACATTCACACAGTGTGTTTGTGCTATACATACAGCATTTGTCCTATTACATACTAATGGACATGCTGGAGAACATGTTAGGTTTTCAGTATCTTGCCCATGGAAACTCTGCCATACAGACAGGCAATGATCAAACCATCACCTCCAGTTAATGGAAGAGCCATAATCTCTGGTAAGTCGTAGCAGGTAACACTTTTGCAGTGTCTTTGAAATAGACTATTTGTGTCTCCCTGAGAAATGAGCCTTTTTAGATTTCACAAGCTTGTGTTTTGTATTGGACTGATCTGCCAGTTGTTCAGTGTTTTGGTTTAAGTGCTATGAAGTCTGGTGAGGAGGACTGTTCCTTGAGAGCAGCCTGGTTAACATTTCTGATGTTCAGTCAAATGTCTGTTGATTCTGACTTTTAGTGATCCTTTACTTTTCCATCATTTTCTAACTTGCTGTTCTTTTCCTTTAAAATCTCTGTGAGATTTCCCATTGTCTTTTTTGTACTCTTTAAAACTGACATACTCTGTCTAACACAGCTGCACAATTCAATTTAGTAGTGCAGGTGGCAAAAACAAAAACTGCTGGGACCAAAGTTAGGCTTCTGACACAAGAGTCACACTAAGGCTTCCTCACTATTTTCATTCCTTCCCATGAAACTTGAACCAATTCCTGCAACATAAGGCTAAAAAACATTCAGTTCTCAAACCCTGGAAAATGTAAGCTGAGAGTATCGAACAGGTGCTTTTCTGGGATTTTTAAAATATATGTTGCTGTTACAGATCATTTGAATAATCTTTATTATGTGGTGCAACTTTATCTATAATAATGTGGAAAAATGATTATTAGACTAATATATTAAAATATGAAAAGTAACTTAAGGTTTTAAACAAACAGAAAGTAAAATGTTTGCATCCAAAGTATAATTGAGCAGAAGCAGAAAGATGCTAACTGGGAAATATTAACACAAAATGCTGTCACAGATATATGCTGATATATGCTAAGACTCACACCACTGCATTCCAATTCAGTTCAATTTACATGGAACCAATTCACAACAACAGTTGCCTCAAGGTGCTTATTATTACAAGGTAAAGACCCCACAATCATGCAGAGAAAACACCAACAATCAGACAAACCCCTATGAGCAACCACTTGGCAACAGTGGGAAGGAAAAACGCCCTTTTAACAGGAAGACACCTCTGGCAATTCCAGGCTCGGGGAGGGTCAACCATCTCGTTGGCCTGGTTCTGCACTGCCAGTGGCACCTGCACCATAACTAGGCCTCCTACGTTTCTTGGTGGCTGTAATGACCATTTTAACGTCAATGAAGAGAATTGCATTGTGGGATAGTTATCTTGTGGTATTTTTGTGCTGTATATTAAAAATGAGTAATTCTGCACAATCTTTATTTTCATGCCCAACCTTTATGATTAAATGGCTCGTATAAACAAGTTTGAAAGCACTACAGCTTCGTCATTCTCAACAGAGTACCGTGCTAAAGTGTCATGTGCTGATATAAAAGTGCCTCAAAAGTGAGCGTAAGCTGATAGGAAGGAGGCGCGTAGGTGGAGAGGTCACAGTTACTGTCACACAGACATTTTCCTTCAAACATTTCATTAAATTCAGCCCACAAGCTCTGCTGAGGGCTCTGTGTATATCTAGCTTATATACTTACACACTTCTGGCGGCCATGATCACAGCAATCAATCTCAAAAACAATAGTTCAAGTGGGACAGCACATCCCACCAGCATTAAATGACTTACTCAGCAGTTCAGAAACAAAACTCACTCCATTTAATTTCTGGGTGGGAGAACAATGTATGCCACAGAGGTTACTTTGGAGGACTATCTACTCTGTTAATGAATAGGACTAAAAATACTGTAGTGTGTTAGTTCTGTGCAGGTGCTTCCTATAATCAAAGAGTGTGCACGTTGAGATGCATGTTTCTCTGTAGACAGTTGTTATAACTGGTGGAAATATGCTGCAAAGGAGACAGAAATGGGCCTGGACATAGAGTCACCAGCAGGAACAAAATGCTGCTGTTGCTCTTGTTTATATTCTCCTCACTCCTCGGGGAGAATCACTCATGATTAGTGTGTACAGGCAGTGTGATTACCCGCATCACTCATCAGCCCAATGGAAACCTTGGGAAACATTATGCTGCTTTCCTGAACCCATTCATAGCAGGGAATACAGAGTACGGGCAAATGAAAGTGAACTCGTTGTTGAGTTTTTGCATAAACATACAACGATGATGTTGCATATTTGATTTCATAATGATTGCATAAGACAGGCAGACTCCTGTCAGCTCCCAACAGATTGTTTAGTTTTAATGAATAATTTTAAATAGATTAACTTTTCAGTGTCTATACATTGCATTTTCACATTGTATTGTGTGGAATTAGTCCCCTGTTTCGTGCACGCAACAGCAGTTCTGATGTGAGCCAGAATACTTTAACTTCTTAAAGGTCAGAGAATAAAGTACATGGCTTGACATTTTATTTCCTCACGTTGTGAGTTTCTCTTCTGTTATTACATGGATGAGAAACTAAAAAGAAAATATATGGAGGCTTTTTTAAATAATATTATCATTTAGCTGTACGTTCTGAATCTGTCAGAGCTGAAGGACAGTGGAAGCAATTACTCGTGCTCTGTCTTAGCTGTAAGATTAAAGGACATTTTGTTAGTTACACCTTGTGTTACTACCTGATTAAACCTCCTTTTGCCTTTAGACCTGTTTTAATTACAGGGTTCTGGAAACATTGCTCAGCAACAACATTGGTCCATATTGCCGGGATAGCGTCCGACACGTGCTGCAGAGTTGTTATCTTGGAATCTCTCAAATCATCCCAAAGGTAGTCTGTTGGATTGATTTCTGGTGACTGTGGAGGTAATTTGTGCACAGTGAACTCATTTTCATATCCAAGAAG